>NW_020955654.1:758458-844733 GCF_003031625.1 Empidonax traillii
GGGCTGGAATGTCACGAGGAGACGCCCATAGAGGCCGGTTCTCTGGCTGGTGACCTGGAGTTTGAGCAAGCAGACGCCTCTCCGCTGCAATTCCTTCAGGGAGACGCTCTCCTGCCATGCCCTGGGAACCACACACGGGGTGAACACCATCGGGATGAGGTCGAGACTCAAGGCTCAAGGTGACAGAGCAGAATGACCTTGTCCTGGCTCCTGGTACCTCGTGGCTGGGTAAGGGTCTGCACCCCCGACACGGAGGTCTGAGAGGGATGGCTACAGGTGAGCTGGTCCCACAGGGGTGAGTCCAACAGGGTTTCCCTTGGATCAGAGCCCTGTGGGGTGGTTTCCTACTGGGATGGGCTGGTTAGAGAGGTGGGATTACACCTGCGTTCCCATAGATGACAGGAGGGTTTCCCACAGGTGACAGCGGGTCCCAGATGAGGGTTCCCCAGGGTTTCCCATAGGTGACAGCGGGTCCCGGGTGATGGTCCCTCAGATTCCCACGGGTGACAGCAGGTCCCACGGGAGGGTCCCCCAGGATTTCCATAGGTGACCGTGGGTCCCGGGGGAGGATCCCCCAGATGCCCACGAGTGACAACGGATCCCTATCCCCACCCTCCCCGCGGCCGCACGTGCCCTCGGTGGTCCCTCCCCGCCCCGGTCCGGTCCGTGCCTGCTCTCGGCCAGCTCCGCCTCCCGCTCCTCCCGCAGCAGCTCCAGGTGCCGCTCCGCCGCCTCCGCCGCCATGGCCGCCGCCACGCCCCGCCCACAACGGCCGCTGGCCCCGCCCCACCTGACGGGGCCCCGCCCCTTCCCCGCACTGTCAATTCCCTCCTCCCTTTGGCCCCGCCCCCTGCCCCCGTGGCCCCGCCCCCCGCGCGGTTCCGCGTCCGGCGCGGGGTCACCGCGATGGCGGCGGCGGGAGCGCGGCGGGCCGGAGGTGAGACGGGACCGGGGACGCGGATGGGAGGAGGGAGAAGGGAAGGAGCGAGGTCTACCTGCTGATGGGATGGAGGAAAGGATGGACTGTGATTTGCCTGCTGATGGGGCAGAAGGAAAGGAAGGAAGATGCTCTGCTTGCTACTAGGATGGAAGGAATGAAGGGAAGGAAGGGAGATGCTCTGCCTGCTGCTGAGATGGAAGGAAGGAAGGGAAGGAAGGGAGATGCTCTGCCTGCTGCTGAGATGGAAGGAAGGAAGGGAAGGAAGGGAGATGCTCTGCCTGCTGCTGGGGTGGCAGGAAGGAAGCTGATCGGGGTCTCCCCTGTCAGCTCCTGGTGTATCCCTGCCGTGCACCCGATGGATGAGCCCTGGAGCTCTCCCCACTGCAGAGGTGGAAGGAGCCGCTCAGGTCTTTCCCAGTATCAGCCTCCAACAGCCCAACAGGCAGGGGAACAAAAAGGAGAATCAGCTTGACTCAGTTTTTCCCGGGCTGGTATAAACCCTTTGGCAAAATCCAGGAGATTTGGGGAACAGGGACTCCATCAGCCTCCTCCTTCCCAGCTGGGCTAGGAAGCTCGTCAGGGGTTGAACGGGGCTGCCCAGGGAGGTGGTGGAGTTCCCATCCCTGGAGGTGTCCAAGGATGTGGCACTCAGTGCTCTGGGCTGGGTGACAAGGTGGGCATCAGGCACAGGTTGGACTCGATGGTCTGGGAGGGCTTTTCCAACCTCAGTGATCCTGGGATTCTGCAAAAGCCCAGCAGCTGCTGCCCATTTCAATTCTTTTTCCTGTCTGCCTTTCAGCCTTCTTGCTTTCGGCTGCAGTCCGGCGCCAGAGTTCCCAGAGCACATCACTGCAGGAAGGGTAAGGAGTCACATCACTTTGCCTTTTCCCACCTGGGATGCTGGTCTGTCTCAGTGGGGTGGGGAGGGCAGTTGGTTTTCCTTTGGGAAGGAAGATTGTCTGCCCCTTGGTCACTCTGTTGCTTCCCAGTGTTTCGGGCTCTGCCTGCCTTCAGTCACCTTTCCCAGAGGGATTCTTCCATTCTTTTTTCTCTTTTTTTTTTTTTTTTTTTTTTTTTTTTTTTTTTTTTTTTTTTTTTTTTTTTTTTTTTTTTTTTTTTTTTTTTTTTTTTTTTTTTTTTTTTTTTTTTTTTTTTTTTTTTTTTTTTTTTTTTTTTGATTTTATGTCTGTCCCATCCCTGGGAGTGTCCAAGGCAAGGTTGGACAGGACTTGGAGCTACCTGGGATAGTGGGGTTAGCAGTGGGTGGGCCTTAAGGTCCCTTCCAGCCCAAACCATCCCAGGTGTGATATCCGGTGACTTCCAAACTTGCAGCACAGGCAGGTGGGATTAAGGGCCCAAGCGCTGCAGGACACCTGGAACCTCCAGGCTTTCCTGTTTCCAGCACTTTGGGAGCTAGCTGTTGTGCCTTTATTCCGTTCCCCGTGTTGGAATGGACCGAGCTGCTGCTGGCTGTGGCCAGGAGGGGACACTGCAGGAGCAGAGAATTCCTGCAGCAGGGAATAGCAGGATGTACTGTTCCTTCTGTGGGAGATGGCATCTTCCCACTGATCCTCACAGATCAGAGATCCTTGGATCTCCACGTCTGGAACAGCACCCCAAATCCTCCCTAAACCCCATGAGGCCTTGCTGCTTGTGGTCGCAGGTCCTGTGAGTTCCTGTTAAATTGAAGCTCTTTGGGATGTTTTGCTGGGTGTTACAGGGTAAATTGATAGAATACAAATGATTTTGAGTCAATTGTACTTTCTTTCACTGGATCTCATGTTTATTCCTGAATATTTTATGCAGTTGGTGCATCCTGTGTTGTTTATGCAAAGTGTGGGTCTTGACTTGCAGGAAAACATGAAGTGCCCACTCATGGTGGGGATGGTATTTACTAAATATTCAGATTTCAGAAACCAAGGCCTTTGTGGCCATCTCAGGGATTTTTTCCAAGGCAAATGTCCCTCTTCTTTAAATCTGAATTTGGGTTTGTGGTATCATAGATTCTTGCTTAGCTGTTAACTATAATCTGATGCCTTTTGGTCAGGTGTTTGTGAGTAAAATCCATTTCTGCTCCACTCCTTTTACCTTCTTTCCTCTGCCTGTTTTACATCTCTTGGCAGTATCTGTTTGCTGCAGTGAATTTTACCTTGTCATTTGCAGTCTTGTTGCCAAAACTTCCCTGACTTCACCCCCATGGCCTGAAGTGCCAAAACTTCCAGATCCTGTGGAAGAAGCCAAGTATCATGCAGGTAAAAGTCTCAAGTCTATCTCTGCAGCATTGCCTTGATGCCTGATTGTGCGTAAATTCAGTTGGAGTTAGTTTGTGCTATTCACACTTTTGTCTTATTTCTCACATATTTTGGTGTCACTGGAATTGTGCTCCAGCTGCTGGTTTTGGAGGCCTGGGTACAATATGATTTGCCCTTAGTTTATGACAGCTTGTAACATCCCCAGAGAAATCTTACCTGATGTGATATGTGGCAGGAAACATCAAACAATATCTGGAAACAAACAAACAAACAAACAAACAAAGGCATGAAACAAGCCTTTTTTTGCACAAGAACAACCAGTTATTTTCCATTTACTGGCTAAATCAAAGCCAGCAGGAGCAGTTGGATGGTGGGCACATGGAGAGCTGGTGTGCGTTTTTGCATGAAACAGAACATGCAGCCTGGAGGAGCAGTTGGATGGTGGGCACAGGACAGACCTGCAGAGGTGGGACGTAAGGAAAGGAGTTCCACATCTCCTCACAGGCTGTTTTGATCCTGATTTTTGCCTCCTTTGTGCTCCTGGGGTCACTCAAGTGACAGATGGGGATCGGTCCCTGTGTGTGACATAACCCAGGCGTGAACCACGAAGGGCTCAGTTTGAGTCCCTGGAGCCCTGTGGGGAGCAGGGGCCCCATCCCTGAAGGGTTCTCATGGGATCCCTCCTGCTGGTGATCAGCTTTGCATCGTTATCTCCTGGCTGGGCTTCTCCAAAGGGAACAGCAGTGAGAACATTTCAGTACTGCCTTTTATTTCCTGCTGGCTGTGGATATTTTAGGAAGGGTCGCTCCATGTGGTGCTGAGATCTAAGCCAGCAATCACTTGATGTTTCCTGGCACTGGAAGTGTTGGAAGAGCTATCAACAACCCTTTGTCCTGGTGGGAGCTGCAGCAGCTACTACTGCCCTGCAAAAATAATTTGTGTTCTTGCCTCTACCTTTAACAGTTTGTATCCTCTGGCTTGAAACTTGGACCCTTTCCGAGTGTTCCTGTAAGGATTGGGTTGGGTTTGCCTGGCTGCTGGATTCCTGTCTGTCCCAAAGGGATGTTCTGTTTACATTCCAAGAAAAGAAAGATTCAGCCACTTCTTAGGACAGTGAGGAAAACCTGCTTTTCTGAGCAGCCCAGGAGGGTGGGAAGCTGCTGTTTGGCAGTGGGATGGTGTCACTGAGCAACACCTTTCGGCGTTCCCATAAAAATTGGATTTGGAGCCACTGCCTGGGAAGCTGATCACAGAGAGTGTATATCCATGTGCAGGACCTGGTCTCTGGCATCTGTCCTGCTCCTGGCACCACTCTGTGTGCATGTGGGAAGAGATTTTTCTGGGAAAGAGGGAGGGACAGCTCTCTCTTGTCCTCGCTGCAGGTACAAATTCTCAGGCCAGGCTTTGCTGTTTGCTGGAGCCCTTTCTCCTGGTACTTTGCAAAGCCCTTCCCAATGTTCCTGCATGCCTTGGGCACTATTCAGTGGCTGGGCTGTCTGCATATTACTTGAAAATGGAGAGAATTCAGAGGAAATCCTCCAAATGTGGGCATCGTGGACAAGAGCTCTTTCCTGGAATGCTTTATATCCAAGTACAGTACGTTTTGGGATGCCTGAGGAACAGGCAGAGAGTCAGCAGTGTAGAGTAGCTACGCAGTGTATATACCAGATGTTTACTTGTGTGGGGGTTTGCCAGCACCTAAAATACAGGTAGGGCATCAATTTTCAGAAAGGGAGGCTGGCCCATCTGGGAAACAACGCTGCTGTTGATCCTTGCTGAAAGATTCCCGGGAGATAAGAGTTCCGGGGGGAGAGCAGGGCAGCTGGGTCAGTTTTACCAGCACTTCCCACCTCTCTGAGGGTTCTGCCCTGCACCCTCCCTGTGTTTTGCCAACAGAGGTGGTGCAGAAGGTGAATGGGATGATCTCTGCGGGGCAATATGGGCGGCTCTTCGCTGTCGTCCACTTAGCCAGCAAGCAGTGGAAGATCACCAATGAAGATCTGATCATGATGGACAACGTGCTGGAGGCTGAGTGTGGAGACCGAATCCGGCTGGAAAAGGTGATGCCCCGCAGCAGATTCCCTGCGAGCGCTCCTTGCGCAAAAACCCATTGCAAGTTTTAAACCCACGTCCCCGTGGGATCTCCCGCCCTTACTCCAGCTCTTTGCTTTTTTGCAGTCCCTTAGTTTTGTTCCAGTTTCAGTTAGTGATAATATTGTTGTGGTTTCTGTTCAGCAGGGTTGGAGCGAGTCGTGCCAGACTCCGTGGGGAGACAGATTTTTGTTGTCCAAACTTCTTCCAAAAAAAGAAAATGACAGTTGTTGTTGTTTCCAGAGACAGCAGCGAAAGCCTCTGTTTGCCTTGAGACTCCAGCACCTCAGATCCCAGAGTCATTTAGGTTGGGAAAGGCCTGTAAGATCATAGAGTCCAACCTCTGAGCCCTTGAAGGGCTCCCAGGGGGATTGTCACTCCTCAGGGCTCTGCAAGATCCTTACCTGACTGGGCTAGGTGGAGGCGGAGGGATGGGACACGTAAGGGAGAGTTGCCAAGATCCAGTTCATACCTTTATCCTCAGCCTTGGATAAGCAGCCGGATCTTTCAGAGGCTCATTAATCCAAACTGGAAGGGAATATTGTGGAGTGGGATTCTGCTGGCCTCGTGTTTGTGCTGGTTGTTAGAGCCAAGCAGGTAATTAAGGAGAGCTGGGAAGTTTCTGTGCTCATCCACTGCTTTGAAGCCCCGTGTTTCTCCACTAGGATTTGAAGCAATTGCTATAAAAATCCAATGGTTTAGGAGCTGCCATTTGTCCAGGTCCCACAGGAGGCAGGCTATTCTTCATCCCTGATTGCTTTCCATATTTTTTACAGCTGCTGTTGAGCCAGGACAGAGAGGTTCAGTGTGTTCTGATCATGGAGAAAGATACTTTGCAGTATGTTTTAGTGGGATGAGCTCTCTGGAAGACTGATGACTCTGTCTCTTGCCTGTTAACAGCTCTGCCCACCACCCCTCTAGTTAGTGTCAGGTTTGAAATGTGGGGAAGGCCTATTTTTAAGCAGCCTGACTCCTTTATGTCTGTAGGACTTGGAAGGTCCTATTTGCTTTTCTGCTGGGACAATGAGCAGTGATTTATGGCTGATCTGTTTTCCCCAGGTTTTGCTGGTTGGTGCTGATGACTTCACGCTCATTGGAAGGCCACTGCTGGGGTAAGATGCTTTATAAAGGAATTATCTTACATTTTTGTATTTAATGGTAGCTTCAGGGCTCTGCACTCTCTGAAACTGGGATTTA
Source organism: Empidonax traillii (assembly GCF_003031625.1). Taxonomy (NCBI): domain Eukaryota; kingdom Metazoa; phylum Chordata; class Aves; order Passeriformes; family Tyrannidae; genus Empidonax; species Empidonax traillii. The sequence continues at coordinate 764,939 of NW_020955654.1, forward strand.
TCAGCTCTTTTCCCAGCCCATTTGAAAGAATCACCAATAAAACAGCTCTGCTGACTCTCTGCCTCCCCAGTGCCCAGAGAGCAGCAAGTCCCAGTTCTGAGGTAACTATAGGATGTTCACCTCAGTTGGATCTTTTTCTCCTTGCACAAACCACCAGGAAATCTTGCTCTTCATCCTGTTCACTCTCTTACATTAATTTTTGTGATAGTCATCTTGAAATACCCCAGAAATCCTTTTCTGTCCCTTAATCTGAGCTGGGTTTTTAACCTGCTTCCTTTTACCCATGCCTTGCCCCAGCAGGCCTTAATCTTAATTGTAGTGTTCCTGATTTTCCCTTCCTCTTAGTCACAGAATCCAGCAATCAGGGAACTTGTGAGAAGTTCATCCCTTGGCACTGTCTCCTTTCCAGTGCTGTAGGACTTGCTGTACAGAACCCCTGGTTCCTCAGACTTTTCCTTCCCAAAAGGAAGGAGGATGGATGAGGTGTTATTACCCAGCAAAAGCAAAGCCCTGGCCTGTTGTTCTCCCTGGGACAGGAGGTTTTAGTGGGAAAACACACGGGATAAGGAGCGGATAAGGGGTAATAAACGCTGCTGAGTCTCTCTCAGGGGCTGGTGGGTATTTAGGAGATATTTGTACACTTGTGGCTGAGGGGAGGGAGAAAGAGAATGGGGAAAAGAGGAAGGGAGACAAGAGAAAGGAAGCGGGAAAGGAGGAGGGAAAGGGTGTCATCAGCAGCATGAGCTGCAGTTTTCCCACGCAATTCCCTAAGCCACAGACACTTTGGAGAGGAGAGAAGGGACTGGATGAGAACACAGGCAGTTTGGTTTTTCTGTTGTTTTGTAAATAAACACCCCAGTGAGTGCTCACAGTGCCGGAGACACTTCGACACTTCCCCCCCTCAGCTCCCAGACGTGTCCTGTTTGGGAGAGCTGGCCGGGGTTTGTTTCTCTGGTACCTCCCGGGATGACACTCCTTCAAACCCTGGAAAAACAGCAGTGCCCCAACCCGTATCTGCATGATGGAGGCTATTCTGGGAGAGCTCCTGGCTGGCTCCTGCCCTGGAATCCCTTGGGCTCCCTGTTTGTCCGGGTCAGTGGATGCCCCGCCTAGCACAAGGGCACGAGCCTGTGTCAGACCTGAGAGAAGGAAAGGTGCCCCCACGAGAGAGTTTGGCTTATTTCTAGACAAAATACACCTGATGGGGAATTTTTCCTCTAGGTGAACCTGTTCCTCCTGCTCCCTGCCCGTTTTTGCAGCGGAAATGCTGAAGGCCTGAGAGCTGTTCTTGTCACAGCCAGCCAGGCTGGGAGTCAGTCCTGCAGGGAGCGAGCTTGGCAGCTGGAATTATGACCTCCAAGAGTTATGATCCTGGGGGGTTGTAGTTTACTTGGATCTTTTTTTCTCTGCCTCATGGTAACACCTTCCAGCCCAGCTCAGATTCATGAGATTTCAGTGTGGGGTTTTTTTCACTTCCTGCAAAAATCCCACCCCTGTGCTTTGCCATGAAACATTTTGCTGCTGAAGGCAGCAGGCCCAGCTGTGTCAGACTCTGGGAAATGTGTGACCTCCTTCTTATTTTTATGGACATTCCAGTCATACCTAAAACGTTTGATAGAGATTTTTATTATTTTTTTTTCCTTGGGCTCTGTTTGGCTGAGAACTTTTTCTATTCACGTGCTCTTCACCAGCCAAGTTGGTTTCTGCTGTGCTTCAGCCTCTCACCAGCAGTTCCTGGTGCTGTGTCCAACACAGAGGGGCTCCCCAGGGCCTTGAATCCAGGAAGTTTAGCTCCCAAATTATGGTGGTAAACCACGGCTGGGAGTGCAGTTCACCCTCTGGTTTTACCCTCAGCGTTTCAGAGCTCGAGTGTGGTTCAGTAGTGCTGATTCTGGATCACATCCTGGAGCTGGGGTGTCGGGGTCACCCACTGGTCTCTTAAAATCTAGATTTTTATGTCTGCTTTCTTCTAGGTTAGTCACTAACTGCAGATGTATCGGTTTCCTCCTCCCTCCAGGATCCAATCTCTGATTTAATCACACCCCCGGGGTGGATTTTAAGAGAGATGGTGACTGTCTGAAGCCTTTGGCCTCCCAGTGACCTCGCTGGAACAATTTAGGCTGGATGGGCTTCCCCCTCTGCCCCCCTCAAGTGCAGACAGAGCAGTTTGTCAGCAAAATGGTCTTTAAATGTCTTCCTGTGGCAAAGTTAACGAGCTTTTAATGGCATTCTGCAGTGCTGTGCATGGAAGAGTGGCTGCTCCTCCTCCCCTGCAGCTCTGACTAAACCCCCTGGCCAGGGCTCCAGTCTGGCTCTTTTTTGGAGGTTGTCACCTACCCAGAGAGGAGGAGCTGTGCAGACAGGGAGCTAGTCCTGCCTCCATCACCTTGTTTTCGAGGTCTGGAGTTTTTCAGAGAGCAGCTGGATAGCCCAGAGCTCTTTTTTTTTTTTTTGGGGGGGCGGGGAGATGGGTTTCTCCTCTCTGAGCTCTGCAGACCCCTGGGTGGGCAGGAGGTGTTGGTGTGTGTCCATAAGGTGACATGGATGGGTAAATTACTCCAGTTTTGCTCCCCTGTGAAGGCAGCAAAGGCTGTATTCCCTTCATCTCCATGCTGAGGGAGGAAGGGTGTGTGCTGGCTGGGAATTGTCCTGTATACAAGTGGGATCCAGCAGTAATTTGAGCCTTTGAGGGATCTCACCTGAGCTCCCCCACAGCAGGACCTGGAATCCTCAGTGAGTCCCCATCTGCTCTTCCAAACTGGGGTAAAGAAATAGCACAGACCAGGAGTGGGAGGCACAAAAGGTGTGGGGGAGGAGAAGGGAATTGCTCCAGCAGCCATTGGCTGTTGTTCCTGCCAGAAACAGTGGGATGAATCCCAGAGCACTGAACGTTTGCCATGACTTGCTCAGGTGAGTGAGGTGAGAATTTTTTCCAGCTGTCTGTGATGCTTTAGAGAAGGAGGAAGGACTTGTGTGGTGACCAGGAGATGAGGAGGAAGGATTTCTTTGTTGACCAAGAGAAGGGGCTGTGGGTGGGGTAGAACCTGTCCCAAAAAGCAAAGCAGGACACGTGAGATCACCTGAAGGTGCCAGGGAAGTTTATCTTGCTACAATCCCACAAGTTCCTGCAGGTTCCTCTCATTCCTGCCCCCTCAGATGGAGTGATCTCATCCCTCGCATGACTGGCAAGTTGTGCTCTGTGAACTGTCACAGTCACCTGATCCAGGTACAGCACCTGGAGGCTTTTGGCTTTGCCTTTGTCCTCCCCTGGTGACTCTGTAATTTCCATGGATCTGGGCTGTGGAGGCAGGATCTGGCTCTGTCAGGCAGGATGTGTTATCCCTGTGTGTCTCTTTTCCCAGAAACCTGCTCCCCAGTAGAAGGAGAAGATTAAAAGCATCACTTTTTTTTTTTTTTTTTTTTGCTGTTTAACTCATTTTTAAGGAAAGACCTGGTCCGTGTGGAGGCCACGGTGATTGAGAAGACAGAGTCGTGGCCCAAAATCAACATGCGCTTCAGGAAGAGGCACAACTATCAGAGGAAGAGAAGTAAGAGGGAAAGAACACATTTCCTTCCCTGCTGGTCGGTGCTGGGTGTGGGAGGGAGGGGTATTATGTCACAAGAGCCTGAGCAAGGTTGTTCTCCATGTCCCCAGAGCCCCCAGTGTGCCCACAGAGCACCAGGATTTAATATTGCCTGTGTTCCCTCACCTTGCTGGCAATAAACTTCCTGGGCTGGAAAGCCATCCTGTTCCCTTCCCAAAGACTGAAACATGGGACGTGCCATCACGGGTACCGGCGAGCCTGAACAGGGTCCCGTGGCAGGTTTTGGGTGCCAAATGACTCTCTCTTCCTTGAGAGTGGGGGGTGGAAATTACGGCTGTTTTTGTGTGGAGTGGATGGTAAAGCCTCGACCAGGCTGCCCCAGTTCCACGGGAGCCCTGGGACCAGGTGGGTTTCTGCTGTCACCTAATCCTGATCCTTTTTTTCCCCCTCTTTTTCTTCTTTTTCAGTCATTACGAACCCCCAGACCGTCCTCCGGATCAACACCATCGAAATCTACCCGTGTTTGTCCTGATTGATGGGGGGTGGGAAGGGGGGTTGGGAATCAATTATTGCTCCAGGCAATCGTGGAAATAAAACTGCCTCAGCACTGGAAAGTTCTGGACTTGTTCCTGTAGTGGGAAATGGGAACTCCTCTGTGCTGCCTTTTTTAAAACAATGAAATGTTTTTCAAACTGATTGAGCCTCGATGGTGTTCATTTGCCAGGAGTTTTAAACACCTGGCATCCATGGCTGGCTGTCCAGCCCCTTCATGCCTGATGGGTCCCTTTGCCTCCACACCTCTCTGTGAGCTTTAGGAATTCAGGCTCTCAGAAAGCTCTGGTCATGTAATGCCTGGCATTGTGTGGCTTCAGGAAATGCCCTGGGTTACAGCGTGGCCAACAGCCCACAGGACTGAAAAGAGCTGTAAAACAAGGTGACTGCAGGGTCCCAAATCTACCCCCAGATCGTGCCAAGTGGTGAAAATCCCTCTTAAGGATTAGCAGTGGGAAATGGAGCTGGAAAAGTGCCCTCTTGAAGGTGAGCAGCACTGCACTGTCTGTGTGTATAACACTTCAAATAAGACACAGGTCACTCAGGAGGGGTTTGTGCCTATCTTAGAGCTGAGGTTTGACCTACTGAGTGTATTCCAGTGCCTAGATCCTGGTATTTTCCTTGCCTGCATGTTGAGCACTGTCCCTTTCTGAGCAGCACGTTCAAGGCCAGGTGTATCCAGCCAAGGTCTGTAGGTGTTTCTGGGCTGGATATCAACCAGAAGGATTTTCATGGAGTTCTCAGCAGGCTGCTGGGGATAGCTGTGGGGTTCCCTATGGTCACAACGGGAAGGGATAGCTGGCCCTGCTCACCTTGTCACTTCCCTAGGGAATATCTTGCTTCACACTGGGAGGAAATCCACGTTTGGGTATCCTTGTGCCCTGCCATGGTGGCTCCTCCTGGGACCGAGGTTGTCAGAATCCTGTGCTGAGGGAAGTGGAGGTTTGGATCCATTTGGGGCTTGTCCTGGATGTCCAATCTCACCATTCTTTCGGGTGCCAGTTTGCTTCTCACCTGCTTGACTTGAGCCAGAGAAGGATCCAGGTGGGCCTGGCTTGAGCTGGATCTGCAGAGGCTGACTCATCCCTTCCTGTTTGGGATCCTCTGGCACGGATAGCCCTTGGGAATGCTGTTCCTTCCCTGCTGCTGAGGTTGGACACCCACTTTTAAACAGCTGATGGACGGCTCGGATCGTTGCATCCTTTTTCCCAAGCGCTTAAAATTGAAGGGGTGGGGAGACCCCCTCCAAAAATCATCTCCCACCTCTCCCCTTCTCCAGTTCCACACAGATCCCAGCAGCAGGCAGAGGGTGTTGTGGGCTGGCATGAGGTGCCTCCCTCCGGATTACAGGCTGTTCCTGATCCACAGTGGAAGCAGCTGAAGGAATTGGACTGGAAACCCTCAGTCCCTCTGTGTTTAGGTGCTGGGGCTAAGAAACAGCATGTCTTGGCTTTGAGGGGATGTAGCAGGAATGTTCTGTCCTTCCCAGATAGGAAGGAACACTTGGAAGTAACAAGAGATTCAGGGCTTGGAAATATGGAGGGAAGAGGCCTGTGTGGAATCAAAAGAAAAGCAAGTGGCTTAAGTTCTGTAAAAGCTGATCCTCTAAAAAAGCCTTTGGGAATGTAATTCTGATCCAGGTGATATACTATACAAAATTAGGGTGGTTTTGCAGCATTTTAGGGGAGAAAAATGCAGGAAGGGAAAAGGGAAACTCAACCACTATCAGAAAGTTTTTTGTTTGAAAAGTTTATGATACAAAATTAGAGCAAAGTATTCATTTTTTATTGGAGTTACTCAGTAAGACTGAGGGAAAGGGGGATTATTTTAACATTTGCTTCAGGAGAATTTAAAAAAAAAAAAAAAGTTTTTTGCAATTCCAGGTGGAAGCAGGGATCCCTGGTTTTCCATGGAAAAGTCACAAGTCTCCATGTGGCTTCATGTGTTGGGGAATGATCTTTGTGACCCTTTTCCTGGTGCTAAATAGCACGTACATAGGTTAAGAAGAGGAATTTCTCACCAAAGCAGGTTTGTACTGATTCATGGTGGAAATTTATCTGTTAGGACGGAACATCATGTTGGATCCGGGTGGAATTTGAGATACTTTGCCCAGAGTAAGATCCACGTGGGTCAGACAAGAACCAGGCCTGGGCTCTGGCCACCCCTGTGGCGTCTGTCCCCCCTGGAAGGAGGCTGGAGAGCCGGAGCAGAGGGCATCTGCTGGGAATCTGAGCGAATTCCAGCGCTGATCCCTGCCCGCTGGCCACAAAGCCACTGCCTGTGCTGCTCCTCTCGTGCTTTCCAAGAATTCCGGCAGGGCTCCACAGCAGCAGGACAACTGGCTGTGCAGCTCTGACATTTCCCATACTAAGGAAGCGTTGTTTTCTTGCCAGCTGCAAGGTTTGCTTGGGAATAGCTGTCGGAAATTACTCCGGAGGTGCCATTGCTGCTCTGCTCTGGCCCACGTCGCTCTGGCATCCCCCCATTTTGGGCAGGAATGCCTGGGTGCAGCTGAGTGGATCCCTGGCCCTACTGCTCCGTGGATCCTGGGTGTGTGTCCTCCCAGAGTCCCTCCTGCCCTCCCCTCTCTGGAGGAGCCAAGGGAGGTGCTTGAATCCCTAATTCCCTGCAAGCTGTGCAGGGATCACTGAGCCCAGCCCTGACTTCCTCCTCTGCCCTTTCAGGAGTGGCCTGTGGCACCTGAATTCTTTTGTGACTGCAGGTTTTTCCCTCCCCCTCAGGTCCAGCTGCTTCAGAGCGAGGTTTCCATCATTTCAAAGGCTGATCCTGTTCCAAATCCCTCCAGTGCTTCAGATGTTGTACCTTCGAGGGGCTCGGACTTGGGTTCCACATCCTGGCAATGAAATCATCCTTGTGATTGAAGGGGACACAGCCCCTCCTGGTCATCCCACAGGGTCACTTCCTGCAGCGTTTCTGGAGGTTTAAATTACCTCCACGATGGGCTTCCTCTCCCTCCCCTCGGCACATTGCTGTGAGTCCTAAAGCCAGCTTCCCAGGCAAAGCCATTCCTGTGGTGGGAAACTTGCTGCGGTGAGGAGCCTGATGGAGCGTGGCAGGCGTGGGCTGTGGCAGCGTCCTCCTTCCCAACAGCTGGCTCCTGTGGAAAAACAAAGTGCAGGGCACTCTCTGGGGGACCCACAGGGCAGCAAAGGGATTTTAGCAGCCCCGTTAGGATGTGTGGATCGCGTGCTCTGCCAGCCCCGTGAGCTGCTGGAGTTTATCCAGTGGCGAAGCAGCTTGGAAAGCTCTCGGGACATGTTGTTCAGCCCCTGGGGCGGGGAGGAAATGCTGTTAATGTGTCCCTTCCATGTGTTTTTTTTTTTTTTTCCCCTGACAGCTTTGTGAAGGCGTCTTTGAACTCTGACGTGGAGCCAGATTTATTTTCTCAGCGTGATCCGGCCACGCTTCGGAATCCGCTTCAGTGACAGACAGAATGGGACACCAGGAACCTGTGCTGGTTGGATTTTTCTTGTGCTAGAGGTTTTATCATCTCCTGTGGCCTAAAAACCAGCCTTTTATTAGTAAAATAAAGGGAATGCTTCCCCAGCGGGTCTGGGCTGATGCAAATCCCGCACGGAGAAGTCCAGCTGCAGCCGGAGCGCCTGGGCAGTGCTGGGGCTCAGGGCCTTTCATCTGTTTTCCCTCTTGCTATTTATAGCACGTGGAGAAGCAACTGGGATCCGTGTCCCTGCTCCTGTGCCTCGTCCTGGACAGGAACGTGGTTTCATGGCTGCAGCGGGGTCAGGGTTTGGATGGAACGGAGCAAGTCCATGGAGGGCGTGAGGAAAGTGAGGGCCTGAAGGCTGGGAGGACCCTTGGGGGTGCTGGTTTTGCTGTAACAGCCCAAAATATGTTTATTGACAGGGCAACATGGCTTTGGTTATATCCCTGGGGAGCATTCTGTGATGGCTCCATCTGGCATTAACTCTCCTGGCAGCCGAGCCGCACACGGGAATGTCTGGGCAGTCATTGGTGAGTGACAATTAAATGTGATGGATGAGCGGGAAACAGGTTTGAGCCCTCGAAATGGAGGCTCAGGAGAGGAGCTAAACCTTGTGAGATACTTTGATATACCTTGGTCATTTCTGAACTGGAGTTGGCTCCTGCATGGACTTGCTGACATCCTGTGCCTTTGGATCATCTAATGGAGAGAAAAGGGACTGCTGTTATTTTATTTCCCTTTCCTAAATAAAAACACACTATTGCTCTCTTTCAGGAGCAATAAAATTCAATTTTTTTGGCAGCTTTCAAATAGCTGATGATCCAGTAGGGAAGTGGTTTGGAGTACAGAACAGGATCCCCCTGATCTGAGACTGCAGCCTGAGGAGATTTGGTTCTTTGCTTTAGGCCAACTTCTCATTTCAGCTGATTTTTTGTTCACAGGACCGTGATTCATGGGAGCCCCTGGCCTCTTTCCCAGAGCAGATTCCATGTCTTTAAAAAAACAGCAAGTGTGGAATGGTCCGACCACAAATATTTCAGCAGAAAACAATATCCCCTGCACCTCTCCCACCTGGCTCTGCCACAGGTGGCTTACTCAGCGATGGCAGATGATAAAGCCCTGTTTCCACTGTCACCCAGCCAAATATTCCCTGGCAAACGTGGGACGTGGCGCTGAGTGTTCCTGTGGGAACACACATGTGGCTTCCACTGTGCCAAGGAGGTCCGTGCGTGAGGAGTAGGAGTTTCTCTGGGTAGTCCCCAGATGTGCTGTCAGGGACACAACCCCCCCTCCCCACGCTGACCTTTTCCTAAAGAATCCAGGGATATATTTTTCTGGAGCAGCTGGCATTTGATTGGAGGGTCATGGGGATCCAACTCAACCTGGTCCTGGGGGTGGTGTAAAGGGAGGTGAAGTGATTTTCCCAAGGTGGCTTCCATTTTAACTCCGTGCTTCTTGTGTGTTTGTTCCCTCATCCCTGCAAATCTATGCCCTGTTAATGCACTTGGAATTGAGGCAGGTAGAGGTGTGACTGCCTGGCTTCCTGCACGAGGGCAGCATCCCTTGGAGCAGCAGGAATCGTTACTGTGGATTCCCCCAGCCAGGGACCTGCTGGCCAGTTCCTGCCTTCCAAAAAGTGCAAGGGTTGCTTTTCTGTGAAATTTGGCCATTTTTTTTTTCTTTTTTTTTGGTCACACAACTTGCAGGAAAAGGATTTTCTCTGTGGCTTATCCCTCATTTGCCTGAAGTCAGGCGATGTATTAAAAGTGGTGTTGCAGAGGATCAGGCAAGAAGAGGACTTGATTGCAGACATCTCATTTCCGTAGGAAATGGGGCTAAAAATAGGGAAGGATCATAACGGAGACTTCTTTTTCTTGACACCCTGCCGTTCCCCAGCTGGGAATCAGCTTTTGTCCCGAAATCCAAGGTTTATTGCCTTGCTTGTGTTTTCTGGGCCCCAGATGTAGCCATGAGTCTCTGGAGAAGCTGGAGCAGGGCTGTTTGCCAGTGGCTGATGCACAGGGAGATGCATGTAATGACAAGGTGGGTTTTTGGGTGAGGTCTGCTCTCTCTACAGGCTCCCCATAGCAGCCCCTGTGTTATCCAGGGCCCCTGTCCAGCACCAATCCTGCTGGCAGCTGTGCTGCTGGTAACCCTCCGGGGCTGGGTGAGTGCTGACATCTCCATAGGCACCGGCAGCGTTCCCTTTGTGTTCCCTCTGGACACCCGATATGGGCTATAAATACCAGGTGGGTTCATGTTCCCTCGAGCACCAGTGCCAAGTCACCCGAGATGGGCAGACAGAGATCCCTGTGCCGGAGAAATGGCTGCAGCCTTTGGAAAAGGGGCTGAGTCCCTGCTGTGGGCATTTGAGGGGTCCACACTCTTGGCCAGGTCCCTTCTACTGGCATTTGCAGCACTGGTGTCATCTGAGATCTGCACCCCACAGGCCAGCAGCATCCTGGGGTCTGATGGAGACAGCTGAGGTGATGCCAGGCTTTTCCCTTTTTCTCAGGACAGCCAACACACATCCCTGCCCACGCCAGTACTGCTCTGAGCTGTTTACTTGTTATGTGTACACCTTGTTCCTGGGTACACCCTCGCACTGATGGTTAACAGCCTGGTGATGCTGCTGCACCAAAACACACAAAGTTTGGTTCCAGGCCTGGTGTGAAGTCCTTGCTCTTTGATATCCATGGGGATTTAGTCAGTGGTTTGTGTTGGAGCCAGGATTCACTCCTTGGCCTGCTTGTGGCTGAGGGGAAGGGGAGATTACGAGAAAGGCTGAGGCTGACCCACCTTCTCTCATCTTTATTAATTTGTCTTATGCACAGACGTGGAGGAAATAATGATTTCAGGCAGGGATTTGGGGACAGGCAGCACCCTGGCTGTGGTTCCCTGGCTGGGGAGTTGTTGCACCACTTCTCTGTTCTTTCCTCACTTTTACAAACTCATGGAATCATAGGATCATTTGGGTTGGAAGGGACCTCGAAGCCCACACAGTTCCACCCCCTGCCGCGCACAGGAACACCTTTCCCTGGCCCAGGTCGCTCCAAGCCCCGTCTAAGCTGGGGTGAGCAGCTCTCTCGGCCGGCTGGGAAGCGTCTGGGGCTGCTGCGTGCGGGGAAGCTGAGGTACGACTGCCAAAGAGCCTCCGGGACGGGGTAGGAGGAGAACGAGGAGTAGGAGGGCGGCAACAGCCGCGCCCGCCCGGGGCTGAGCCCAGCCCGTCCCCCGGGGCGGAGCCGGGGGGGAGCAGCGCCGGGAACGACGGCGGAACCCGGGGCAGCCCCGGCCCGACGCCGGGATGAGCTTCCCGCGGCCCCTGCGCCGCTCCGTCAGCCTCAGCCCGGCCCGCACCCTGCGCCTCGTCGTGCTGGGGCAGAGCGCCGTGGGCAAGACAGGTAGGACGGGGCTTCCCCCTCATCCTCTCGGTATCTCCCTGGCATCTCTCGGTAACCCCCCAGCACCTCTCTGGCATCCCCCCGCATCCCTCCGGTACCCCTCTGGCATCCCCCGCGTGCCTCCAGCATTCCCCGGTACCCCTCTGGCACCCCCGGTATCTCCCCTCTGGCTTCTTCCCGGGCAGAGGGACCGACCCTCCCGTGTCCCTTAGAAAGCCGAGATGGGGAACATCACCCCGGTGTCCCCCAGCCCACGGCGTGTAAGGGCACCCAGTTTCCCTCCCCTCGAGTTCCCAGCGCGGACACTTTGCAGCCGGGGCTCGCCCCACGGGGGTGTTTCCCGTGCCCAAGGGGTCCCCGGCTGCGCAGGGGTCTGGGGGGCACATCGCTGACCGGGAGAGCTTTCCCAAAAGCTGGGCTCGGGTTTGGATTTCCCTGGGTGTTGGGAGTTCGCTGCTCATTCCCAGCGCCCGCAGCGGGCTCGCGGAGCCTCCTGCACAGCGCCAGGCTGTTTTCCTTCAGGAAAACTCTCTTCGCCTGTGCCTCACTCGGCACTCTCCGTCTGCACCCGTCGGGGTGGGGGTTCGGGATGCTCTGCCAGGATAATCTCAGCTGCCTCCTTCACCCTGTTTGTTCCTTCCTGGGGATCATCGTTTCCCCCTTCCCACTCCTCATTCCCGGGCTATGAGCGTCTGGGGCACCCAGAATGCCGGGAGGGGGTCAAAGGCAGGGGAGGGTTTGTATCCATGTGGATCCACGTTGGTTTATTGCAATGATCCATGATCCGTGCAGACTCTGGGGGAACCTGTGGGACACAGCCAAGCTGCCATTTCCTTGGAGAAAGGTAATGTCCTGCCCCTTTGGAAAAGGTGTCACCTGTGCAGGTGCCGCAGCAGCAGTGGCTGTTGCAGCTACTGGAGTTGCTTTTCCATGTACAGCAACTGGCATTAGTGAAAAAATCATAATTCCCTGATTGAATTAAAGGAGGCAGCTCCCAGCTCTCCATGAGCAGCAGGGAAGCACGGGATGGGGCTCAGCTCTGCTGTACCCAGAACATCAGGGCAGTATTTGGCCTCGACAGAGCAGATGGAGCTGTACAGCACGTACAGAGCCTTTGGTTCACCCCCATCCTGGCCTGAACACGTGTCTCCCTGCTGGTGTCAATCCCACCCGGCACAGATCAGATTCCTGGGAGCTTCAGGCCCTTCCTGCAGGCAGTTGAGGGGCTGTCGTGCCTCCTTCTTAGGTGGAATTGTGCTGAGGGTCTTTAAGGGTTTCTCCAGTTGGGCTCAGCTGTGGCTCCCGTTGGTGCCATCAACACTCACGTCCTCCAGCAGTGGGGCTTTTGCCCGTGTGACGGTGACAGAAGCCATGGAATCAGGGTGCAGGGAGGTAATTGATATGTGGCTCGTGCAGAGGAGTGTGCCAGGAACAGGGAGCAGCCCCCAGGAATGGCAGGCACGAGATCCCCCACAGGCTGGCAGCCCCCCTGACAAACATCTGTGCCTATCTGTGTCCCTTGGGTGCAGGGTTGTCACCTTCCCTGGGGGCTGTGCCCGAGCTTCTGGGTCCTTCTGCCTGTCCTTGTGCTGGGGACAAGGAGACTGCTCCATGCTGTCCCCGCCTGGCAGTGCAGGTGACACCCCAGGTGGTGGACTTAGAGCTTGTGCCCTTAGTGTGGGAAAGGTAAGGGAGGAGCCAGGAGCATCATCATCATTGCTGGAGCTCCTGTGGGGCTGGGCAGAACAGGCAGGGGGCTGGTGCCTAAGGTGAGGAGTGAGTCTTCCCTGGCCAGGAGAGGGGGGTGCATTGTGTGGTGGGGGTTCCCTGTTTGGGATGAAGCAGTAGAGGATGAAGGTGGACATCACCTGGATCCATCTGTGAGCTGCTAAGCTCTTGTCCTGGCAGGATGTGAGTGGGCCCCACCCTGGAGCATCACCAGGACAAGCTGCTGGATCCGCCCTGCAGGACCCAGAACCAGGCTGGGAGAGCCGGGGGGTGGGAACAACCAGAGGGCAATTCACATCTGGGCAGCTGCAAAAGGGAAAAAATCTCCTTAATTCTCAGAAAGGGTTTATGGGGGTTTTGGAGGAGTTTGAAAACCTTCAGGGTGTGGTGATCGGAGGTCATGGACCCTCCTAGTAGGAACGGGGTTTGGGTGCAGCACTTTAAGGATCTGGGCCGTGCGACTCACCCTCGGGAGCTGGAAATCCAGCCTGGCCAGAGCTTATGTTATCCACTGCTGCTGCTGCCCAGCGTAAACTTTGCCATAATCCAGAGCAGAGCTCTGCTGCAGCATGTGGACAGAAGATGGATCGGTGCTGGACCCCGTTCCACAGCAGCATAAGCAGGGCAGTGCGTGGGCACGCGCTCAGTGCAATCACGAGGTGCCCAGTCCTCCCTGTGGCAGGTAAATCACCCCTCGAGCCCACAGCCGTCCCTGGAGCCCATATTTTATACACAATTAACCCCTTCAGCTCTGGGGCTCTCCTCAGAGAGCCCTTCCCGAGGTTACTGATGTTCAGGATGGGGAAAGAAACCTCCTTATAAGGCTGGGTGGCCACGGCCTGCGGCCGCTTCCCCCACTGGCAGCTCCGCTCCTGTTCCTGCGCTCCAGCCAATTTTTAATCAATCTAATTGGCTCCTCTTCTTATCCCACAGCATGTGCTCCAGCTTTGGGTGGCTGCCTGACATATGACACACAATCAGGTGCTTTCTAGAGACTGAGCCTGGCTCGTCCCCCTCTCCCTGATAATTCCATCGCCTCTGTAAAGGTGCCGATAGGTGCCTCCTGCAGGGATCCCTGGTTATCTCCTCTGAGCAGTTTGGCTGAATTACCTGTTTTCCCATCAAATCCCTTCCCTGCTGGGCAGGTTTAAACCCTCAGGTGGACTGGGGGGTGAGGGGATGGTGAATCCCCCAAACAGGAGCCAGGCAGGTTGTGAGAGGCAAGAGAAGCTGTTGGGGCTGATGGAGCAGGAAGCCTGACTTAGGTGGGATGCCACATTCCCAGGATAAACACACAGATCTTGGCTGGTCTGGTGTGGGTCTGTAAGGGCAGGAATCTGGGAACTTCTGCTGATGGGCAGATGGGACAAACTGACCCCGAGTTGCAGAGGGAAGGTGAGTTTGGAGTGTCACGCTGGCTTGGTCTTGGATTTACATCCCCCCTTTGTGTTTCTGGAGGGGTTTTCGTCACATCCTGGTTCTGCTGAGGTTTATTCTCCCATCACACTCCTGCTCTGTTCCCTTCCTCCTGCTGCACTGGCACCTGGTGTGCAGCTTCTCCATCCTCTCCCTCCTGGATCCGCATCCCCGCCTTGCTCTTGCTGGGTTTTTTTCCCCTGCTCCCACTCATTTTCCTCTAATTTCCCTCTCCACTCCTGTTGCCTTTACAAGCCAGCTCTCAGGCTCTCCACTGCCTTTCACTCCCATCTCCATTACCATCATTAACACCTTGAAGGGCTCAAGAACCACTTCCACCCGTGCTGCTGAACTCTCTTCAGCTTCCCAACCACAAATTTCCACACCCCCCCCAGGCATCAGTGCCACTCTCCCCACCGCTGGAAATTCCTGTCTGGAGACTTTGCACCGCAGCAAAGCTTTTCCTGCCTCTCACAGGAAAACCTGAGGAGGCTGTGGGGGGGTTTTCTGCAGTGGCCAGTGAGCTTGCTCACGTCCCAGCCCTGCTCTGGAGCCAAGGTCTGGATCCCTCAGCCCGGCTGGCTGGGATTGATGAGAGGCAGCAAGGAGAGAACCCTTACTGTGTTGATGGAGTGGCTGGCCAAGGCTACAGCACCAGGCAGCCCTCACCCTGCCAGCAATTTGGGAATTGCCTGGCTTGGCTCTGGCACAGGGAAACCTATAATTGGATGAGGGAGTTTAATTGCCCGAACTCTGGCTGCTCCTGCTGCTCCTTGCCCTTGCAAGGAGGAAAAATTGTTCCAAAGGAGCAGATCCCTGTGTTGGTGCTGTGGCAGCATCAGAAGGGGCTGGGCTGCTGGGGGCCTTGCAAGGATGAAACTGGTCCCCAGTTGTGCCCAGCATCCTAGGGGTGTGAATTCCCAGGCTCAGGCATAGCAGGGAGGGGATGTGAGGACCCAGAATGGGCTGATTCTCCGGGCACCGGCTCAGCTGCTCTCCCAGCTCCTGGTGGCACTTCCAGCACTGCTTTCTTGCAAGGCATGGCTGGCTTAGGGAGGAGATCCTGGTTTGCTGTGCCCTGTGTTCCTCCCACTTTGGCCTTTTGGTAAATTCCATGAAATTTGGTGCCAGCAGCCTTCCCTTCTCCACACGCTGTGTCTGGGTCAGGTTAAACAGACTGGGCTGAAATTCATGGGACCCCTCCCACAGGTTCTTGCTCTGTCTCTCCTGCACATCCCTGCTTCACCCTTCCCACAGATCTATCCTCCATCCCTCCTGCCTCAGGCAGCTGATATTTCCCTGCAGTTTGATCTGACAACCATAACAGGGTTTGTTGTGCTTTTTTTCCAGCGTTGACTGTACGATTCATCACCAGGAGATTCATTGGAGACTACGATCCAACTCTGGGTAGGGAAACTCTTTTTCCTCGGTGCTGTCACAGAGCTGACTCTCCCAAAGTAACCACATTCCCTCCTGTTCCTCCTTGTCCAGACCGACAGTGGGCAAAGCCTCCAGCCATCCTGGCCTCTCCCTGGTTCCTGGATCCCTTTTTCCCTTTCTATTGTTGTTATTATTATCTGTTTTCCCTCTGCTGCTCCATGACCCCATGTTGCTCTCACGCTTTGGTCACTGCTGCCCCAGATGTCCTGGGGTCTCTGGTGCCATGGGAGATGCTGGGCCTGATGCCACAGCACAGGGCTGCCCTTCCTGGGCATGGGGAGATGGGCTGGTTCAAGAGGTGGCCTTGCAACAGAGGCCACGGGGCTGTGGGATGCAGTAGGTGAAAATCCACCTCTCCAGCACGGCTTCATTGAAGCCACCCGGGCTGTGGCTGCTCCCCAGGGGTTCTCTCACACGCCTTTGCTGTCTGTGCCCCCCCAGAAATGATCTACAGGCACGTGGCTGTCATTGACGGGGAGATGGTGCACTTTGAGATCCTCGACACGGCAGGACAGGTGAGCTCAGGCTGTTCAGAGCCCGGGAAAACACCACTGGAGCAGAGCAGCCTGCCACTGAAGGCTATCCCTGCTCTCCCATTGGCCTTAATCTGCGGTGTCTGGAATATCCCTCGT
Source organism: Empidonax traillii (assembly GCF_003031625.1). Taxonomy (NCBI): domain Eukaryota; kingdom Metazoa; phylum Chordata; class Aves; order Passeriformes; family Tyrannidae; genus Empidonax; species Empidonax traillii. The sequence continues at coordinate 781,119 of NW_020955654.1, forward strand.
GGTGTTTGTCTCAGAAAAAGGATGTTTTGGTGAATTGATGTCTCTCTAATGTCAGATACAGTGTGGCTGCAGGTAAATGTTTCCACATTCCCATTACTGGTGCATGGCACAGCCCTGCTGGTGGAGCATCCTGCTGGCTCACAGGAGCAGTGGTTCCCCCCTTACCCATGCAAGGACAGGGCTGATGGCTGTCCCCATTTGCCACGCCACCCAAACCACCATGTCCCAGCAGGTCACTGCTCTCTGCAAACCCACAGCCAGAACCTTCCTGGAGACTGTGCCAGGCCCCTGGGAGGTTTTCCGGGTTGCAGCCGGCAGTGCTGGAATTCCAGAAGCGTTAATGGGAGCCTGTCTGCCCTGGCAGGAGGAGGACTCACTGCAGATCGAGGAGAAGATCAAGTGGGGCGATGGCTTTGCCGTGGTGTACTCAGTGACCGACCGGTGCAGCTTCGACGAGGTGATGCGGCTCTGCTTCCTCATCAACCACCTCCACTCCAGCCCCAAGCGCAGCGGCGGCGCCGAGCAGCCCCCCGTTGTCATCGTGGCCAACAAGAAGGACCTGCAGTTCGACAGGATGGTCTCCACAGAGGATGGTGAGAACCTCTCTAAAGCCCTGAAGCTTCCTTTCTACGAGATCTCCACGCGGGACAGCTACGAGGAGCCGGTGGCCGTGTTCAGCAGCCTCTACCAGGAGCTGCTGAGGCAGGGGCACTTCTCCCCGGGCTCCTTCAAGAGGAGGACAGTGTCCAAGCTGATGGAGAAGATTCCCAAGATGCAGGCCAGCTCCACCCTGAACTCTGTGGGCCGGAGCCTCAGCTTTAACTCCTTCAGGGACTACATCCCTGAGTGAGTGTCCTGGCTCCAGGACGGCGGAACGGCTCGTCCTGCTGCTCCAGTCCTGGGGCTGGGGGCGGCTGGTGGGGCTGTGCCAGCTCCCCAAAGGGGAAGGTGGAGAGTGGGGAGGGTGGGATTGGGATACAAGAGCCTGTAGGTTCTTACAAACAGCCTTTGTGCCAGCAGGGAAGATGTTCTCCATCCCCCTGACCCCTTTGTTCCCTTTTCCTCCTCCTGCATGGCTGCAATCAGCAGCATCTTGGCCCATGGTGACTTCAGGGACGTTGGGCCAACCTCTGGGGGCTCAGCTGTGTTTTGGCAGGGCTCAGAGCCAGCACATGCATGTCCAGGGGGGCTTTCCTTACTCCCCTAAGCTGGATGTGTCTGGCTGTGCCCCAAATCCAGCTCCCACAATGGGCGGCCCTGACGGCTGCGCTGGCTCCTGGAATGCCACCGGCTGTCCCTGCCCTGGGGATGGACCCTGCTGCCTCTGCTGCCCGCTGTGGCTGGTGAGTAAACCCCCCTGGATTCTCAAACCCTTCCAGCCCATCCAGCTGCTCCGGGGGTGATCTCTGCCCACACCATCCCCTAAGTGCCCCCAGACCCTCACCGTGTGGAAGAGGGTGACAGGGGGCTGTGTCCCTCTCTGCCTCCGCTGCTGTCCCCCCAAAGAACCAGGCCAGCTGGTTTGCCCATCTCCAGCCCCTGTCAGAGCCCAGGGCTGAACTTCCATCCCAGTTTTCCCCTGGATCTGTGAACTGAAGCGGCTGTGGAGGGGCTGCAGGAGCCCCTGTCCCAACCAGCTGCACACGGCTGGAACCCAGGGCACGTTACAGCAAACAGGGATCTGTTTACAGCAGGGCGAAAAGCCTGTTAATCCCTGGCTTTTCCAAAAAGCCATTTTTTAACATTTCAGGCCCCTTGGCTCGCTCTCCTCTAGTGAGACTGTAAATAAACCCTGGAAGAAGGGCAGCAGATGCTCCATCCCTGCTGAATCCACCACCTGCTCCCTGCTTTCCAAGGTTTCATGTCTGACATCTCCACCTGGCTGGGGCAGCCCATCCCTAAGGCAGGCAAATCGAACTGCCCAGATTTCGGAGGCACACTGAGCCCATAGGCTCAGATCCCCTTTCTCCATCCCAGAAGAACAGCATTCCCAGGGGCAGCTTCTCCCCTTGATGCTCTGCCGCTCAGCTGCAAGGACACAACGGAGCTGATTCCAGGAGGTACAAATGCTGCTGCTTGCAGGGGCCTCTATGCCTGTTCATTAATTTCCCCATTCCCAAAGGGAGAATCACCATGGGCTGAGAATTTTTTCTGTTTGCACAGGGATGGGGCAGGAAACATATGGGAAGGAGCCAGGTCACAGCTCACCTTTCCCTCCCTCCCTTCCTCCCTCCCGGTGCTGGGGGCTCTGTGGCTGTTCAGGGTGGCTGTGCTGGGACCTTGTGGTGTGACCCTCCCCTTGTCCCCCCCCCGTTGTGACTGACCTCATCATCTGTTGCTGTATCCTGTGACAATAAAAGCTGAGTTCCCAAGTGCCTGTGGTGCTCCCGTGGGTTATTTTTAGGGTGCTGGGTTCCTCTAAGGGAGCAGAAGCAAAAGGGTGCATGTTGTGGGACCACCTTAAATTAGGGCTGGGCATCTCCCTTACCCTCTACCCCTGCCCCAGCACCACGCACTGTCCTGGGTCCCTCCATTTCTAGGGCTGGGAATAACTGGATGTCTGCCTGGGAGAGCTTCCCCGGAGCATCACAGCCTGGGAAACCACTTATCCCACATCCTGCTATGGAACCCACTTGGACAGCCTGCAGCTTCCAAAAGCGTTTCCTGGCACTGCTTGTGTCTGTCCAAGGGTTTCATTGAATCCCACCTTTGTCTATACACTTTGGGGGGAAAAGAAGCCCCATCAGGGGGGCCAGGCCAGGACAGTAATTTGGGGCTTTTCCTTCCCAGCACCTTCATTAAAATCCCAATTTTTATTGATCTATATTTAATCTAGAGAATTAAAGTTCAATCAGGGCTCTGTGTAGGGGAAAGAGCTGGACAAGGTTTGGGTTTTTTTGTTTAATTTTAGGGGGTTTATAGCATTCTCAGGGGAGCTGAATGGTGGGAGCTGGGCTGAGGTTTGTGATCCAGCAGCTGGGGTGGGTGTTGCTGCCGTGGCTGGAGAGGACCTGGATTTGGGAAATGCTGAGTCTGCTGCTAGGAGAGGGAGAAAAGAATTTAAGAGGGATTAAACCCCGTTGGGATGTTGGACACACGCTCAAGTCTGTCATTGCACAGGCTTTGCGTGCCTCATCCACGTTGCTCAGTTCCCAAATATCCCCGGGGTTTGTCCAAAGAGCTGGATTTCCCTTGCTGGCTCGATCTCCAGGTCAGTGCAATGCCAGGCACGGCAGAATCCTGCAATATTATTCCAGGTGATGGATGAAAAAGGACCAGCTCGTGAGCAGAAAGCAGGGCCAGTGCTGGAACAGCATCCCCAGCATTCCTGGGAATGGAGGAGCGCCGGGCACGGCTGTGATTGCTGTCCTGAATTAACCCGGGTGTGTTTTGTATCCCAGGGAATCCAGAAAGGTCTCCAGCCAAAAGCTCCCTGTGGTGGCTGCTGCAGCCCCTCACCAGGACTCCTGGCCCTGCCTGCTCACTATAATTAGCACAAAACCTCATTATTCCCGGGCTCTGCTCTGGGAGAGGCCGCGGGAGCTCGTGAGGGCTGGGAATTGCTAATTACTGGAAGCCCCTCCTTGGCTCTCCGGGGGAGATTCCCCTCCCAGGTATAAAATCTTGAAGATGCAGCATTCATGAGGGGTGGGGAGAAGTTTGGGGGTTCCCTATGTGTGGGTCCTGGGGGCAGCACTGGGGTAACCCCATAAATCCTAAATCGCTGGGGTGTGGGATGTGCAGCAGTTGGGCGAGGAAGGAGAAGAGGAGGAGGAAGAAGAAAAAGAAGGGAAGTAAGAAGAAAACAAAGCAGAGGAAGAAAAAAAGACCAAGAAGAGGAGGAAGAGGAAGGTCTGTCCTTCCCCAGAGCAGAGCCTGCAGAGGTGAGTCCAAGCCAGTTCCCTGGAGGAGCCCAGAGCTCCCTTGCAGCTGCGTGACCTGCAGCCCCCTCCCTGCCGAGCCAGGACGTGCCACTAAAACTACATCCAAGGGCATTGCTGGGATGGAAGCCAGGAGCGAGGGCTGGGGGTCTGGTGTGCCTTGGAGCTCTCCCAAAAGAACCACAACTGTCCTTAGGGAGCACCAGGCTTCAGGGCTGCTAATGACCCCCCCAGGGAAGAGGGGTGGATGGAGCCGGAGTAACCCGCGGTGAGCCCCTGGGGGGGGGGGGGTGTTCCTGTGTGTGGCTGGGAAGTGTCATTCCTCTGGGGACACGTGGGTGTCAGGGAGGTTGTCCTGCACCTTTCCAGCCTGTGGTGGCTCAGCTCCACGGGAAGGATTTTGATCTCATCATCCAAACGGCATCTCCAGGGCCGCGATTGGTTTTGGCAGCACGTGGGCTGCGAATCTGCTCGGCAGATTTCTGGGAAGCTTGGGAGAGGCAGATGAAGCAGGAGGGTCCTTTCCAAGAGCTCCCTCGCCTGTGGTCACCTCCAGCAGCTCCCTTGGCACGTCAAGCCTCCCCATTATCCCCCCCCTTAGCCCCTCTGCCAAAGGGTTTGCTGGAAAACCAAGGGATTTTGGGAGACCAAAATCATGGATAGAGGTTGTGGGGTGCAGCTGCTCTCTCTTGGCAGCCACGGCTTTTATCAGCAGTTGTGCCTTGTTTTAAGAAAAAAATAGATGATTTGGGCTTTTTGAAGGTTTTTCCCAGGGGAGCGGCACATGGATCTGGCCTTGCCCCAGCCCCATTCCTGGGGCTCTGGGCAGAGCGGAGCTGCCAAGGGCCCCTCCCAAGAAGGTGCTGGCTTTGGACACCCCAAATCAGCACCTCCACCCCACTCTGAGGGATCTGAGCTCAGAGCAGGAACACTGAGGGTGTCTGGATGCTGCAGTAATCCCTGGATTTAAGGTGCCTGGGCTGGGTCTGGGAGCTCAAGGGGGATGAGTGCCCCATGGAGGGGTTTTCCTCGGCACAGCGGGCTCCTCTCTCCCCACTGTAGTAATTTTAGGGACTATGGTGCATAAGAAACATGGGTTTGGTCCCTGCCTCCTTCTTACCACCTTGGGTATCCCCAAAATATCCAGCTTTGCCTGGAGGGAGAGGGGACAAGGGATACAGGAGGGTTGTTCCTATCCCATCAGCACCAACCAGAGTTGGCAGCTGGAGATCGTGACTTTCCAGCTAGAAAATTACCCATCCATGGGCCACTGTGGGTGCTCCAGGCTGTCCCCCAGCCCACCCTCTCCCCAAAATCTGCTGCTCCATCTGGGACTTTCCCTGAAAGCACAGATGGGCTGTGGATGGACACAAAGAGCCCCCTGTACCTGGCGCTGCTGTTTGCTGTTTTGGGAGACATGATAGGGATGGGAAGGGACAATAGTCCTGTAGTCACTTCCAAGGGTGTTCCTGTTCGTAAAGCCCTATTGTCATTCCCAGTCCTGCTGCTCATTTATCGCTTTATAAATAGCTGTGGGAGTTCATGGAAATCTGGGATTGTTTTCCGGGGGGAAATCTGGGCTGAGATTTGGGCGTTTAGGAGCCGTATCACCCTTTCTGCTTCTTTTTTTTTTTTTTTTTTAAAGTGATAAATATCCCAGCTGGAATAAGGAGTGCAGGGCTTCCTAAGGCATGGAGAATTCCAGCACAGCCAAAGGCTTTTGCTGGCCCTGAAAGGGAAAGCTGGGAACTGCAACAGGAAGGAAAACCAACGGAGAACACTCATCACAGCACATCGGCTGGTTCATTCCCAGGATGGATTCCGAAGGCATCTTCTCCCGTTGGATAAACCTTGCGAGCAGGAGCATAGTATATCCCTGTACATCCATGCTTATAGCTTCAGGTAATTGACCCTGTCTCACCACTGTGTCTCCCAGCTCGTGGATATCATGGAAAAATGGACAAAAAGGGAGGGTTTGGGGTAGTGGGTTTTTGGTGCCGTAAGATCCATCCCCCCAGGGAGAGTTTGGGGTGAGGCTCCTCCAGACAGGGGAAAATCAAGGAGAGACGCCAAATCCTGGAGGGCTTTGCTGCTCCCACCAGTTTTCCTTTGCTCTTGGCCAACCCACACAGCTTTCCTTTATTTATTTTTTTTTAAACATTAATATTTAAGAAACCCCAAGCCAGCCTCCCCTGGAGGGTCTGGCCGTGCTGCTGGGAGGCTGTGACTGTAATTGCTGGTGCTTCAAGGCCGTAGGAAAATATTGATGGAAAGGGCTGGTCCTTCCCAAGTGCAGCCTCACACACATGGAAAATCCCTGTGGCTCTCCATGCTTTCCCTTTTTCCTGGAGGATTCTTTAAGGATGTGGTGTGTGATCCACAGGGTACACACTGAAGGAAGCCCCTCTTAGGGGTCACTGATCCTAAATCCCAGTGGGAATAACCCTCAGTGCCTCTCTTCTGGGTGTTTCATCAAACAGTTTGGATTCCCAAACTCTGCTTATTGGTGCTCGTGGGTTAAATGTGTTTCCAAGCCTCCCACTCCATCCTTCCCTGGGGACCAACAGCCACAGGTGCCACATCCCGAACAGTCTAGGGAGCCTCGAGGGCTGGCAAATCCCAGAATCCTGGAATGGTTTGGTTTGGAATGGATCTTAAAGCCCCTCCAGTTCCAACCCCCTGCCACGGGCAGGAACTCCTTCCACTACCCAGGTTGCCCAGAGCCCCTCAGCATCCTTGGAGCTTGGAAAGCCAGACATTAAAAGGGAAAAGGGAACCTTAAGGTCCTCTCAGCCCTGCAAAGTCAGGAAGGGGGAAAGATGCTCCACTTTGCAGAGGAGGAGACCTAAGAATGTGTAACAAACCCCCAGCTACTGGAAGCAGGGGGGCAGGACACTTTCCTGGAATCCAGGGAGCCACCCCAAAATGAGGGTTTTTTTCCTGTAACAGGTCAAGGCAAAGTGGTTTTCCTTGGCGGTGTGAGGAAGACGAAGGGAGGCTCCCTGCTGCTCGAGGGAGCCACCTCGTGCTGCGATTTGTGACGGGCAGGAAAACTCCTAAAACTGCTCCTCCTTCCAAAACACAGGAGTTCTGGGAGGGAAGAGGGCTCAGCCCAAAACCCTGCCCGTGTGCAGTGCTGGGGGGTGCCCAAACTTGGCCAGATACTTTGTTGAAACCTCCAGCAGGATTTTTTCCCTGGGATTTGAGATGCTTTTTAAGAAAAGCTTTTTAAGAAATCCCCCTGTTTCCTGAGATCCCACCTGGGTTTGGCCCCTCCACCCCCCTCCCTTATCCCACTGCATCTGCACCACCAGCCATGCCATCCTGGGCTTTCTCTAATCCCACCTTGGGGGCCCCTCTGCCATCCCATGGATGTGATTTAATCATGGGCCATGTGACAGAGCTTTGCCTTGAGCTGCTGCAGCCAAACACCACCATTAGTCGCCCCCCCTCCCCCCCAGCCTGTTTTGGGGTGGGAAACAGGGAATTGCAGATCCCTGTGCAGCTTTGGGGCGCTGCTGCTACATCCCCTTCTTTCCCCTGGACAGAGGATTAATGTTTTCCAGCGCACCAGGACTCTGGATCATCCCAAAGATCTTTTTTTTTTAACTCTCCCCTACCCCGTTTCTCCAGGTTTTGCAGCCAAACCAATCCCTGCCTGGGGCATATGGATCCATAAAACCTCAGAAAATACTGGCAAATGCCACACCGGTAATTCCATCAGCTCTGGCTGATGCTGTGGGTGAACAGCTCTGAATGACCATAGGGTTTATTCACTTCTACTTGTTCCCTTTTTCCAGGTTGTGGGGTGTGTTGAGCACCCTGAGTACCTGTAATTTCCCTGGTGGAAGGAACATCCTTTCTTCCTTCTTTTTGAATGTTTTTCCCTTTATTTTAACCAGTTTTAGGGTCCCACGGGATCTGTGACCTCCCCATTTAGTGCTTCACACCCAGCCCTGCTCTATCTCCTACAGCTTTGCTATAACCTTTCCTGATCCATGTTCCCAGGGGATTCCCAGCTCCTTTGGGATGGACATCACTGTCTCACAGCTCACACCCAAATTTTTGGGGCAGCCTGCCTCTTCCTTTCTCCTTATACTGGACCCATCCTTCTCTCCCGCTCTGGACGCCCTGGGAGATGCTTGTCCCAGTAGGATCCACCCATTTTCCCTCCATCCCATACTGGATAATTCCCCAGCTGGAATGAAAAATTGATCCTGATGGGGAAAGGCCCCTCCAGGGCATTACTTGAGCCGTGGATGAGAATTTTCCTGGTAGATTTGGCTGTCCCGGGATTCTCCCAAAGAACACCATCAGAGGTGAGCAGAGCTTTGGACTTGGGATTCAGGGATTGGGATTGTCGGGGTTTGGCCTGGATGCACGATGGGGAAATGCTTTTAAATCCCAAAGTTTTTTATATCTTGGCAGCCAACAGGTTGTAATATTGCTTGGAAAATCCAGGTCTTCCCTGCTCACCTGTAGTCAGGGTGGGATAAGTGTAAGTGGGGACTGGGGTATGGAAAATGGATGGAAATCCCAGACTTCCAGTTTTTTGCACTGGAGGGGATTGCAGATGTCCTGGGAAGTTGCTTCCCTCTGCTTTCGGATGCAGGCAGCACCCTTACCTGCAGCTCCCATTTTGGCAGCCTTGGAGATGATCTGAGAGGAGTCCAGTGGCTCATGTGAGGTAAAAAAACAGGGATAAAATCCCCGAAAATATAACAGTAACAACCACAAAATCCAAAGCAACAGAACAAGCAGTTCCCAGTGCTGCCAGGGCTTCCCACAGATGGATTCACAGGTGCGTGGTAAAGGCTCAACCAGAGCCACCTCAAAAACTTGGCCAAAAAAATCCCTTTAAAATTATTCCCTCATAAAGAAAAGCTTTTAAAACTTATTATTTTTAATTTCCTGCCCCTGTCTCTGATGCAGCCACCTGTGGCTATGTGCAAGCTGCAGGGGAGCTGGTGGGAGGGAGGGAGCTGGTCTTAAGTAACGCTCCTGGGTTAGGCTGGATCAAGTTGCCTCGGCTCGACAGCTCTCGGACAGGACGCAGCCAGGAGGGAAAACTGCCCCGGGGAACAGGAGGAAAACCTGCTGCCAGCGGGAAAAGCAGCGGGAAAAACATCGAGGAGACTTTAGGGGGGGCAACAGCACCCCTGAACCTGCCTTTAGGTAAAGAAAGGTGGGGACAGGGTGGGGGGGCGTTGGGGCGGGGGGTGTGCTGTGCCAGGGGAGATGGCACCATTCCCAACCTGCCATCGGGCAGCGGGAGGGAGGGGCACCCTGAGGTGCACGAACAACCAGTGCCACCCCATGAGACTGTCACCACAGGTGACCTGGGGGAGCACCAGGTGCCCGTTCCCTCGGGCTCACCCAGCGCACGGACCTTGCCCGTGGGTGTTTTTTGCTCTGTGCAGTATCCAAATACTTTTCCAGCGAAGAGAGAAAGGAGATGGAAAGAGGATGTTGCATTCCCCCCCCTCCCCACTCCTTTCTCTAACCATCCTGTGGTATTTTCCTGCACCCCTCGCTATTTACTGCTGCTTCCAAACGGAGCAGTGACTTGATGCCAAACCCCAGGGACCAGCAGAGGTCGGAGAACAGCCCTGCTTCCCATCGGCCATGGCCCCATCTCCCTCCCGGGCTCTGGGCCACGCGTGTCCTCCTCCTCAGTGTCACTGTGTGGGTGCTGTCAGCCATGCCAAGGGGCTGAGCTGGCTCCAGGACAGGGTTTGGGGGCTGAGCCACCGTCACTGAGTCCAGCAGTGGGATTTGCCGTGGAGGAGGCTGTGGAACGGACTCCTCTTACCTTCAGATCAGTGCAGAGAATGCAGCTTTCCTTCTTTTAAACTGCTTTTCCTATTGAATTAACTTTTCATACATGCTTTTGGAGCGGTCCCAGAGAATCTTTTGGAGCAACCCCAGAGGCTTTTCTTTCTTGTGCTGCTGCAGGAGGGGTGAGAAGCGGAGCATCACCATGCCCCTCTCCCGCCACACCGGCCAACTCCCAGAGTCCAACTGGACCTTGAGCTTCAGGGAGATGACGGAGCCCTGGAAAGGCGCCGTCGGCTGCCTCGGCGTGGCCATCTTCTTCGCCATGACCATCGGCATCATCTCCTGGCAGGCTCTGGAGCAGTCCCCAGAGGAGTGGGTGCTGCGTGGCCGGGACGGTGGGATGCTGTGGGAGCGCCGGCGCGGGGCCCTGGTGCTGCGGGCGCTGCCGGCGGGGCGGGCGGTGGCGGCGATCGCGGTGGGCGGTGTGCCGGCCGCCGAGCCCCCACCGCCCCGGGACCACTGCTGGCACGACGGACGCCAGTTCTGCTACTCCTGGGAGGAGGACGCCGAGCTCCGGCTCTCCCTGGAGCCCCCAGCAGCCCCCGGCACCGAGTGCTATGGCGTCCACTGGACCCCCCTGCGCCCCGACGTGACGCTGAAGGTAACGGGGACCCTCGTGCCCAGCCCGGCATCATTTGGGGCCCAACGAGCCAAAGCGGGGAGGGTCTGGCCTGGCACAACTCCCCAGCTCCCGTGGAGCTTCCCATCTCCCGCAGCCTCCAGCAACGGGGTGGGAAAAGCCTTTTAGAAGCATCGCGACCTGATGCCGAGCCCCCCAAAACCCCAGGGGGGCTCTGGTGGTGCTGTGCTGGTGACCCCGGGGTGGGAGAACTGTGTTTATATGGAGACAGAGTAAATAATCGCTGGAGACAATGCTGGCGAGAACCTCGGGAAGGTCCATTCCAGCACAGACACAATGGGCAGCTCCCACGGGATGGGAATAACCCACGTCCGCTTCTGCAAACACTCACGGGGGCTTTATTTTTGGTATCATTCCCCTTTTGGTCCCTCGGTTAAATAAAAGCAGGCTCTGAAAAGGAGCGTTAGGAGGGGAAGGAGAAACCCTGTCAGAGGGAGGTGTCCAGTCATGGGGAGCCCCCAGAACAGGGAGAGGAGCAGGATGGGGTCCTGTGGGATGGAGGATTGTTCCCCTTTAGCCATAAATCACCTGTTGGCCCCATTTTGGGTGGGTGGAAGGTGCTGCCTGAGCACAGGCCCTGCGTACGGGGCTGGGTCTCCTTTGCTGGCATCGGTGCGGGGTGTTTGAGAGGATGAGCAGGACAGGAGAGGCTTTTCCCCACTTTTTTAAAAAAACCCAAACCAGTGGAAAATATGATCCAGTGGAATCTGAGTTAAGAACAGGCTGTTTTCCCCTCTTTTCCAGCTGGTGTAACGAGTTCAGCTGACACCTGGTACAGCTATTCTGAGCCTCCAGGGTTTCCATTTTAATAATTTACATCTCCTCTCCCCACCCCTTGGAGAGACTTAACCTCTCTGCGCCCCGAGCTCAGGGCCCCAGGAGGCTCCGAAGCCTTGGGATTGGGAATAAACCTGGGAGGGGCTGAGTTGGGGTTCTTCAGGTCTCCTCTGCCTGCCTCAGCCTCCCTCCACGGCCCCAAATCCTCGGAATTTCAGGGAAACCCGTCCTGCCTGGGAAGTCACGCGGACTCTTAAGTCCTGCTGATCCCTTGGCTTGGCAGAAAGGAGAAGGTTTTATAGGCTTTGAAGTGAAAATTGATGGTTTCTGGCAGGAGGCGGGTCAAGGATGGGGATGTCCCCGGGCACAGGGTCCTGTCAGCCCTATGAGAAGTGTCCCAAATCCCCAAACTGAGGGGAAATTCTTGTTATCAGCCCTTGGGAAGCTGTGTCTTGGGAGAGAGCACCTGTCCCTCTAGGGATGCTGTGGTGCCATTGAGGTGAGAGATAAAACCTCCCTCAGGTGAGGACAGTTGCAGTTGTAAATTCACACCAGAAACTCTGGGAAAAGCAGATAGAAAGGTTGATGTCTTTAAAAGTAAAACAAACTGAAAAGTAAAGCAAACAAAGAGAAAGCACCAAAGAAAGAAAAAAACTACCAAACAAACCAAGAAACCCAAACAGATTTCCCAGCTGGGCTTCTGAAAGTGAATTTAAAGCTCACCCTGCTCCAACCCCCCTGCCATAGGCAGGGACACCGTCCACTAGCACAGTTTGCTCCCAGCCCCATCCAACCTGACCTTTCTCCTCACCCTGAGCATTCCTTGCTCTTTAACGATGCTCTCCTGGTTGCAGGATTGCTTTTCCATGGCCAATGTCTCCTGGTATGGTGGGCCAAGCATCCGTGCCCAGCGCTGGCCCCTCAACGGCGCCGAGAGCCCCGCGCAGCCCTTTGTCAGCGGAGACCTCGGCACGAATCCCGACGGCTTTGGGCCTGTCCTGGACAGGTACTTCCTGGGCTCGACAGGTAATCACATTCTTCCTGCCTGCTCTCCTTTGCCTTCAATCCCTGTGCTTCCCCATCCCCCTCCTCGCCTCTAAAGCAGCCGGTTTAAGAGCAGCACAGATGCCTCAAGAATTAGATCCTACAAAAGTAATGACAATTGGCAGCAGGACACAGGGGATGGATCCCACACACCTCATCCCTGTGAAAGGGAAAGACTGTGATATTGAACCTGAGTGCCTGAGGATGGTGTGGTCCAAGTTGCCCCAGGGACATCCCGTACTCTTCATGTCTCTGGGATATTTTTCCTAAGACTGTGCCCATTGCTGCTTCCTCTGGCTCTGCTCGAGCAGTTTCACAGCTCCCTGATGCTGCTGTGGGATGCTGGATTCAGGGAGGAGTTCAGCTGCCTGTTGTCATTTTTGGGTGGATATCGGGATTACTCTGCAGAACACCAAACCTCAGGTATTACCCCAAATTTATCCAATGACCTGCAGCTGCCCTGAACCACTGCATGCTGAGCAAAAAGGCAGGAAGGGGACAAATCTAGCCCTTGAGAGGCATTTTGGAGGCCACAAGGGAATAGCAGGAACAGGATGGGGACGGTCGGCACGGCTGGATCTGAGGTGGGATCAATCGGGGAGGTCCTGGCAGCGCTCAAGCGCCAGGACTGGCAGCAGCCGAGACACCGTTTCCCCCTTTCCTCCCCCCAAGGAGTGACGGTGACCGTGGCACCCGACGTGCCCCTGCTCCTGTCGCTGGAGAGCCACCGGCACTTCTGCCTGGAGACACCGGCGGGCCGGGCGGAGCCCCTGCGGTACCTCCTCTGCATCAGCACCGACGTGGCAGCCGCACACCGGCACATGGGCAACTCCCCGGCGGGGCCGGCACGGACACGGCCGGACGCGGCGCTCCTGGGGTGGGTGTTCCCTCCTCCCGGGGATGGGGACCCCCCAAGGGTCCCAGTCGCTGCCCGGAGCATCTCGTTCCGGCCCAAACCGTGACACCCCCTCCCCCCGCTCCCGGTTTTTCCCACCCCGCAGGTCTCCGCTGTGGCGGTACCACGGCCCGGAGGGTTCCGCTTCCAAAATCAAGCGAGGTCTGAGGTCGCTGGTGAGGAGGTTGAAGCGGCATGGCCTTCAGGAGGGAGTCGTGGCCCTGGGCGAGCGCAGCACCGCCATCCTCGCCGCAGCGGTACGGCCGTACCCCCGCCCTCGGCGCTCACGGAGAGCTCGGCACTGCCGCTCCGATCTAACCCCCTTTCTTTCCTGCCTTTCCCTCCCACAGGAGAGTGTGCCCTCGGAGCGCAGGAAGAGGCAGGACCTGGCCCTGGTGGAACCTCTGCAGCTCTCCATCACTCTGTCCCCCTACGCCAGCATCACCTCCCCGCTCTTCCTGCAATCCCTGCATCAGGCGGAGGCCGCGGGATATTGGCTGAGCCGCCAGCCCCGACCTGGGGGCAGCTTGGTACGGGACCCCACTCAACCCTAAACCCAAAATTGGCGCTGGATAAACCCCCACGGGTTTATTATTTTTCGGGGGGAACAGCCCAATGCGCAGGGAGCAACTTCTCTCCTGGCTCCCAGGGAAGCAACTTGGAAATCCCCACTTCCAGAAGATATTTTAAAAAGTTGCCAGTGTTCAGGAAATCCCTCAACTCCTTTTTTTTTTTTTCTTTTTTTTTTTCTTTTTTTATCTGCTCGGTTTAATGATCATCCACTTTGCCACCCACTCAGGGGTTTTTGGTGGGGGGGTTTGAGGGAGGGTTTACACCTTCATGCGCTGCACCGCTGTGCGGGGGCAGAGTGTCACTCCCCAGCCTCATACCCTGGAATTAGCAGGATATTTTATGGATCTAACAGGGACTTCCATCCTTATCTGCAGATCCCACTGCTGACCACCTGGAAGGGGCAGCTCTGTGCCCGCCTGAACGTCACCAGCGAGGCAGCGCTGGCCTGGTACCTGTCACGTGCCCGGCGCCTGCGGCAGGCCCTGGGGGCCACATATGTCATCTTTGAGGGAGTTGAGGGTAATTCCTTCCTGGACCAGGATGTCCCACCTCCTACCGAGCTAGCAGGTGATGGATACACCAGGGTGTTGGCGGCAGCACTGGCGACACTGAGCAATGGCACCATCATCAGCGCTGGGGCCAGGTGGGTACCAGGGACACGCTCTGCTGGAGCCAAGGCGTCTGTGAGTTCCTGGGGGATGGTTGAGGGGATGTCCTTGGGATGCCAGGAGTGCTCAGCACCCAGGGAGGTGGCATGGAGGTGGTCTAAGGCAGCATGGTCAAGTCAATGATCTGGGGGAAACTAAGGGTGGGCAGGCCCTGGCACAGGTTGCCCAGAGAAGCTGTGGCTGCCCCATCCCTGGAAGCGTCCAAGGCCAGGTTGGACGAGGCCCGGAGCAACCTGGGATAGTAAAAGGTATCCCTGCCCATGGCAGGGTGGTGAGACTGGATGGGCTTTAATGTCTCTTCCAAGCCAAACCATTCCAGGATCCTATATCTGACCGCAGTGACTGCCAAGCCAGCCAGGCATTATGGAATTTTGGCTGCTGTGAGCCCTCTAAGCACCTCTAAGGGTTTGTTTTGCCTCCCCAGCTCCAGTCACCTCCCTCTGTTCATCCAGATGAGTCCCCTGCGCTCCGACTGGAGCCACGCGGGGCTGAAGGGGCTGATCCCCTCCGTGCTGCACTACAGCCTCTTGGGCTACAACTTCTTCATCCCTGACACAGTAGGTAAGGATTTGTTTGTTTGTTTTCCCTGTTTCTGTCTTTTCCACAGTGATTTTTGTGACGTTTCTTCCAGGCGGGAGGTACTTTTGCACCTGAGGTGTGCTGTGGGAAGGCTTGGAGCACTCTGCTCCCCAGTTTTCTGTTCCGCTGGCTTGACTGGGATGAATGTTACCAGGGAATCAACTGAGGAATTAAAAACAAAAGAACATGCTGTAAATATTACCAGGCAGCCCCATCAGCAGCCGGGTCTCTGGGGATGCCCTTTGGAGAGCTCCACCACAACCCACCCCCACAGGGCTTGGCTTGGGCTAAATCCCAGCCGGTACAGCCAGGAGGGAGCCCTTAGCCAGAATCCACATCCCCAGGCTCCTGGCTGGGGAATGGATGTTCCTAAAACTCAAGCAGCTCTGCTCCAAGTTTGCCTTTCTGCCCCCAAAGTACAATGGCTGGAGAAATCCTTAAATAAACACATTATAAAAGGCAAGAAACAACCTCTAATCAGGGCCAAGCGGATTGCTGCCCCTTTTCTTGGAGCAGACAGGGTTTCAGACCTGGAGAATGGAGCTAAATGATGGGGTTGGAAGCAATTTTTCAATTTGGCCTCTATTTTTAGCCTGTTTTCCTTAGGAAATGTGGCTCAGGCAATCCCAGCACGGCAGTTTTCACCCCAATGGAAGCTGAACCCATCGGCTTATTCCAGGGAAGCAGGACAGGAGCACAGGTCCCCCTGCACAGAGAGGGTTGGGGGATTTGCTGCTGGGGCATGTGGCTTGTTGGGTTGTGTCCCAACATCCTGAGAGCTGCAAAAACTGGGAAAAGCCTCTGGAAGAAATGGGCATTTGTGGATGGCTGGGAGAGCCCTTGGCTCATGCCAGTTCTAGGGAAGCTGTGGCAGGTTTTTGGAGCGATGGCTCCCAGGGATGCTCCGGCTCCCCAGGGGGCTTTAGGCACTGGAAGGGGCTCCAAGGGTTCCCAAGAGCCTTCTTTTCCTGTGGGAGGCCCCTGAGCAGCCCCACTCAGCCCTGTGTTCCCACAGGAGGGAGCCTGGCTGGTGACTCCACGGGGGACCCGGAACTGTTCGTGCGGTGGCTGCAGATCGTGACCTTCCTGCCCGTGATGGCCTTTGGGTCCCCACCCTGGCTCTGCTGTGACTCCTGGGTGTGTATCCCTCACCCTGACCGGGAGGACACTGGCTCTCTCACACGGAAAATCCAATGGATTTAAATCAAAAGGATTTATGTCCACTATCAGTGGATTTCAATGCATATAAATCAGATGCATTCATATCCATTATCGATGGATTTAAATCCACTTAAATCCATTTAAATGAACAGATTTATATCCAATTGCCAATGGATTTAAATCCATTTAAATCAAATGGATTAATATCCATTATCAATGGATTTTATTAATGTAAATGCAACAGATTCATATCCATTATAAGTAGATTTAAAACCAATGGGTTTGTACCAATTATCAATAGATTCAAAGCCATTTAAATCCAAAGGCTTTATATCAATTATCAAGGGATGGAAATCCATGTAAATCCAATGGATTTATATCCATTGTCAATGTATTTAAATCCATGTAAATCTACTGGATTTATATCCACTGTCCAAGGATTTAAATCCATTTAAATCCAATTAATTAATATCCATTATAATGGATTTAAATCCACTCAAATCCCAAGGATTTATATTCATTATCAATAGATTTAAATCCATTAAAATCCAAACAATTAATATCCAACATAAATAGATTTAAATCTATTAAAATCCAATCAATTAATATCCAACATAAATAGATTTAAATCCATTAAAATCCAATCAATTAAAATCTATTATAAATAGATTTAAATACATTCAAATACAATGGGTTTATACTGATAATGTATTTAATTCAAATGGATTCACATCCACTATCAGTGGATTTAAAGCATTTAAATCCAATGGATTCAAATCCATTATCAATTGAGTTAAACCTATTATCAATGGACTTATATCCAAATCAATTAATATCCAATATCAACCCTGTTTGCACCTTGTTGGCTGCTGTAACTTGATCAGGACATTGGAATTCAGTCACCTCTCTTCCCAAAGGCATATATGTATTTAATTTTTTAAAAAATTATTATTTATTTATTTATTTTCATTTTTCCCTGCCTGCTTTGCTGTTTCCTGGGTGTCAGGCTTCTCACAGATTTCCCTCTGACCCTGCAGGTCCTGAATCTGACCCGCCAATGCATCCAGAGGCACCAGGACTTTGTGGTGCCACTGCTCCTGAAATACAGCGAGGAGTGGCAGAGTTTGGGACACCCCATCTTCCGTCCAGCCTGGTGGCTCAGCCCCACGGATCCAACCGCGTTCACCATAGAAGATGAATTTCTCATTGGAGATGAGGTGGGAATTCTGCACCATCCTGTGAGCCCAGCTCTGCCGAACCACAAACCAGAGCTTTGTATTCCAGCAGATTTAAATCCAAGCCAAAGCAGCTGGTTTATGTGGGTTTGGGGTTTTTCCTTTTTGGAAAAGCTTGGCTTTCCTCACAAAACTCTTATTCAAGGCCCTGGAAACCTCCTTCAGCTTTGGAAGTGAAATGATTTAGAAGGAATAAATACTCTCAGAGTGCTGGATTGAAAAACAAGGGAAAATAATTTCAGGCCAGGTTGGACAGGACTTGGAGTAACCTGGGATAGTGGAAGGTGTCCCTGTCCACGGCAAGGGGTGGAATGAGAGGGGTATTAAGGTCTCTTACAAGCCAAACCATTCCATGATTCGCTGGTGGCCATCTCATCCCCACACACACATCCCTAATCCACTGCCTGCTAAAGTTCTTTTTTACTTCTTTTTTTTTTTTTTTTTCACTGCAGGTCCTGGTTGCTCCAATAACAGAAAAAGGACAAACATGGAGGGATGTCTTCCTGCCTGGAGAAGGGCACCTGTGGCTGGACACCAACTCTGCCCGTGTGTTTGATGGAGGCACCATCCTCAGGAATTACTCTGCCAGCCTGGCTGAGGTGCTGGTGTTTGTAAAGGCCTCCTGAATCCAGGCTGGGCAGCTCCTGGACAGTGACCTCGGAGAGCAGCGCTGGCCACAGGCTCTTCCCTGAGACTTCCAGACTGTTTGCACTTTTCGAAGAACCTTTATTTTGTGGGTTTTTTTTTTTTAATTTCAGGAGAAATTGAGTTTTCTTACTCACTGTTACCCCAAAACAGCAGCAATATGGCTCTGCCACCATCATCTATCCTCAATGAATGCTCACTTTTATCTTTCCAGGGTTTTCCCAGTGAAATGTTTGTGTGAGTGTGTTTAGGTGGACACATCCAGCACTTCCAGATCCCTGGCAAGATGCTCAGAGGGGCTGTCTTGGCCAGGGAGTGGGTTTTCCAGGAGATAAATGGACAGCAGCTTATACCCATATGGGAAGTTTTGTATTGGGTGAAAAAAGTAAATCCAGGGAAAACTGAACAGGACAGCTCTGTTCAGCTTATACCCAAGGGGAACTTTGGGATTTAATAGAAAAAAGTAAATCCAGGGAAAAATTACCAGGATAGTTCTGCTCCTGTGCATGGCCCCCTCCTGTGCTCAGCGCTCCTCCCTTCTCCCACCAGACACTGTGTGTATTTCCCAGGAGTCTCGGGTAGCAAGAGCCCATACTTGAGGATAATCTGGGAAAATGGGTGAACTCCAGGTCTATTTGAAGCAGGTTTATGATGTGGAAGAAGAATAAATTCGCTCAAGGAAAGGAGTGGCTCTACCAGAGCATGAGGGGGACATCCAGGATCCTTGCCCACCTTGGAACACAAGCTCCAGAGCTCAGCACTGAGCCCTGTGAGCCCCAGCTCCTGCTTTTCACCATTTGTTGAATTTTATGGCTTTTTTTCCCCAATTATTTCTTGTGGTGTGATCAGCCTCCTTCCATCCAGCAGAGAATGTATTCATTGGAAAAATCCCTCTCCCACAAGCTGAATATGCATTTAGGGAGATTATCAACTGCACTGATATCCCAAGTTAGGGATAAATGGGACAGTGCAGGTTATTGGGGTCATTCCAAAGGCTGGCATTTAGGGACAGGGACTGGGTGAGATGGAAATGAAGGGCAAGTTTTGGCCCCAGGGCTGGGTTCGGGCACTTCCAGCACTGAATGGTATCAGCCACACCTTTTTGTGTGAAAAATGTTCCTGTACCATGTTGTGGCTCTGCTGAAAAAATGCTAAGGCGTTCCAGCTTTTCCCAGCAAAGCTTCCCTGGGTAAAACTGGAGGGAAAGAAAAAAAAAGAAAAAAAAAAATCCAAGTAAATTAAATTCAGCCACGGAATCCTGGGGCACAGAGAGGGGAAGAGCCCATGGGGCTATGGGGAGTCCCTCTGCTCCTTCCTTGATCCACAGAGGGGCATGATGGGGCTGGAGGGAGCACAAAGAGGGAAAGGATGGAGCTCACAAGGACAACCCCAGGTACCCCCATGGCCTGGGGTGCTCCAAAATACCTGTGGAGGCTCCTGAGACAGCAAAAAGCACAAAGGGAAATAAAGGAAGCGCTGGCTAAAGTGACATTGGTTTATTCGGAGGGAGTCAAGCCCCAGAACAGGATGTTCAGAGAGGATCTGGTGGCTCCCTGCTGGGAGATCACAGAAGGCTGGCTGGACACTTGGGGCTGTCCTGTGGGAGGGTGGGCTATTGGGTCCTGTGCCCTGCAGGGCTCCAGGTTCTGCCCCGGTAGCGGCTCCTCCCTGAGGAGTCTGGGATGTCCTGTTGGTGCCTTGGAGCTCGTCCCTCATCAGCATTCCTGCTCCTCCAGTGCCTCTGCCTCGCGGAGTCGTCGAGGGACTCTGTTCCCTGGGATGGTGTCCGGGTGTCCCGGCCTCGCCTGCGGGACCTACTCCATTCCCTGTCCCAGCCGTGGGAATGCTCCCTGTTCCCGCTCCGCCACCTCTGCCTGCTGCGGTGGCCCCGTGGCTGTTCCTGCTGGCCTCGGCTCCGTGGCGTGTGGGACCTGTGCCAGGATCGCCTGCCCCACGAGGAGCCTGGGCTGTCCCATTCGGACCTTGGAGCTCGTCCCTCGTTGGGCGCGTTGTCCCAGTTCCTTCTCCGCTGACGCCTCCTCCTTCTCGAGGAGCCGCTGCCCTGGCCGTGCCGAGACCACTGGCGGCCACCACGGTGCCACGTCAAGGACCTCCTTCGGCCCCGCTCCGGGGGCCCATCCCAGCCGCTGTGTCCCGAGCAGCTCCGCGCCCTCTGCTCCGAGAGGCCGAGCCGCCTCTGCTTGCTGTCGTACACCTGGTCCTGCACCTCGTGGTACAGGGCCACGTGCTGGGGGTACGTGTGGCGGGTGGGCCGCTGGCACTGTGGGCACGCGGCGTCGCTGAGGCTCCAATCCCACAGGCAGAGGAGGCAGAAGCAGTGCCGGCACGAGCTGGAGCACTCGGTGTCGATGTCCCGGCATGCCGGGCAGGCGGGATTCCCCTTGCTGCCATCCTGTGGTGCCTGGCTGGTGCTGGCAGCAGAGGTGCCTGGTTCTGGGGAGTCCTCCTTCGATGACATCTGGCCCTGCAAGAGACATGAAGGTTCTCTGCAGACACCTGACCCCCGAGAAACCCCACAGCACCTTGTCCCTTCGGAGCTGTCCCGCACCTCGACAGCGGTGTTGTCACACGGGGCCTGCAACCCACCAGTCTCACCACGGGATTGACTGCAGATCTGTGCCCCCATCCTGATTTCATGGAATGCTGGGACATGGCCCTTTGTCATGTGGCCCACGTCCAGTGGCCACTGTGGTGTCACGGGCGAGGTCAGCCTGTCACACGCCCGTGTCACAAAGGGACAGCCCCGAAGGGCCAAGGTGCTGTGGGTTGGGTGTGGGACATGTGTCAGCAGGTAAACTTTGTGCCTTCCAGGGTGAGATGGTGTCGCAGGAGGGGACTCCAGAATGGAGCCCCAGAGGGAGGTCCCCGAGGTGGCACCACAATGGCCACAGGGCTGCGACTCATCAGGAACTGCAGCGACAGGACAAGGGGGAATGGCTTCCACTGCCAGAGGGTGGGGTTAGATGGGATACTGGGAAGAAATTCTTTCCTGTGAGGTTACTGAAGCACTGCATGGATTTCCCAGAGAAGCTGTGGCTGCCCCATCCCTGGAAGTGTTCAAGGCCAGGTTGGACAGGGCTGGAGCAACCTGGGATAGTGGGAGGTGTCCCTGCCCAGGGGACTGAACAGGCTTTAAGGGTCCTTTGAACACAAACCATTCTATGATTCTATGACCTCCAAGCCTCCTGCTGTCCTTGGGTGAAGCTCCATGGAGACAGACCAGGAATCTTTATGTTTTGTTGCACTGCTGGGTTAGAAAACATCTCTCAGACTTTCACTTTGCTGGGTTCACATTTACCCAATTTTCTTCATGATCTCAGATCTGTTACTATCACTGATTAAAATAAATGGTCTGAAGACTCTTATTCCTTCAGCCAGCAGGACATAAATCCTGCTACAATAATCGAGTAAAGACTGAAAAATTCCATCTCCTGTGTAATGGAATAACTGGATAGACTAGTGCTTCCTATGCAGAGCTGGGGGGAAAAAGGTAAGGTATCTTAGGTCAATAAGAAGACAAGAGGGATTTCCCAAGGAGTCGTTGTTTGGGCTGAGATGGATGCTTTTTGGGAACAAAAGCAAGGATGCCTTTGGGAACGGGCTGTAGTTGGGTTCGCAGCACCCCGCACTGGCACAGCTGCCCGGAGGAGTGATGGATCCCACCCCTGGAGGGATTTAACGCGTGGATGCGTCTGTGCACTTGGCCAGCAATGGGCTTGGCAGTGCTGAGGGGCGCGTTCAGACTCCAATTCCCGGACAGGCTTTTCCCAAAATGACTCGCTCCAAGGACACCCCAGCTCTCGCGCACAGCCCGACGGGAGTTGTAGTTTTCCTCCCGCAGCTGCAGAACTACAACACCCGGCGTGCCCCGCGAA
This sequence comes from Empidonax traillii, assembly GCF_003031625.1. Taxonomy (NCBI): domain Eukaryota; kingdom Metazoa; phylum Chordata; class Aves; order Passeriformes; family Tyrannidae; genus Empidonax; species Empidonax traillii. Next base: position 802,951 of record NW_020955654.1, read on the forward strand.
GAGCAGCATCCGCCAGGACCGCCCTTCCGGGGGGCGATGCATCACGGGAATTGTAGTCCTCTTGCGGGAGCTGCACGTGACGAAGCCGTGCTTGGGGACTACGTTTCCCAGCGAACGGCGCGGCCCGGCCGCGGCACCGGGAACGGCACCGGGAAAGGGAACGAGCGGCACCGGCAGCGGGACCGGCGAGCGCGGAGATGGCGGTCGATAAGGACCTGCTGGAGCTGGATCTCTACGGGCTGCTCGGGGTCGGCGAGAAGGCGTCGGAGAAAGAGGTCGTGAGCGCGGGACGGGCCCTTTCCCTCCCTGTCCCGGTGTCCTCGGGAACGGGATGTTCCCGGGGCTGGTGCGGAGCTGAGCGGCTTCTCCGAGCGCTGTTGGTGTGCTACTCCTGCCTTGAGCGCTGCTGCGGGGCCAGGGCTCTAAAATCGTGCGGGAAGGGCGTATTTGCCGGTGTTGGCGTTATTTTATCCCAGTTTTACCGATATTGGCGTTATTGCCCTCAATTTGCTTGCCCTTGTGCCTTCTCAGTCCCGACTTTGGAGGAGGGAACGGCTCAAGGAGAGCTGCGGAGTTGGGCTGGGACGCTGTTCCCCTCGCTTTGTTATTTATGTGCCTCCAGAAGGAAAGTTCCCATGTTTATCCAAAAATCCAGCTGCTGGAGGGCGGTCCGGGTGATGTAGGTGCCCGTAAGGCTTCTGGTTCGTTTTTAGGGGTTTACAACCCGCTCCCTGGAAATTCCCCGTGAATGAAGCACCTGACGGGAACAATCCAGTTGTAACAGGCGGGATTGGATAGGCTGAAAAGGCTTCAGGTGACATCAGGTTAATGCCCAGCTGAGCCGGTCACTTCAGGGAAGGATGAGAGAATTCCCAGCTGGATGGCCTGGCGCAGCTTACAAATTGGCAAATGGAATTTGGGGCGTCAGTCCTTGATCTAAAGTACTTGAAACGATCCCAAGACTTTTTGTAGCATGAGAAAAGGGGTGAGAAAAGCACTTCCCACCCGCTGATCGGAGCAGCCCGGGGGGAGCTGGGCAGGTGATGGGTGTTGGGAGTGAGTTGTCTCTCCCTCAGCTGGAATCTAATGCAGGAGGTTGGGTCACCTGCAGCACTTTCCTCGTACGTTCCCATCACTGGAGCTTTGTCCACCAGGTGGGGCCGAGACACAACTTTCTCCGCTCGTTTTAGCAGGAAATTGCTTGGCGCTGGGACAGAGCAGCTTCCCTTTTTGTTTTGTTTTGTTTTTTTTTCCTTTCCCCCTTTTTTCCACTTTCCTCTTTTTTCCCCTTTCTCCTTTTTGTTTCCCTCTCCCCCTTTTCTTCCTTTTCCCCCTTTTTTCTCCTCGGCTCAGACTCACCCCAAACACACCTTCCTGCCCAGCGAGTGTCCTGGGCCCAATTCCCTCTCAATGCAGGGATAGGTTTTGTGTTTTCCAAGCTGCTTTTTTTGACAAATCCAAACCAGTCCCACCCAGTAACTGGCAGTGTGGCCCCTGCAGGTGAAGACAGCGTTCCGGCAGAAGGCCCTGACGTGCCACCCGGACAAGAATCCGGACAACCCCCGGGCAGGTGAGACACCAGCAGCAGTTCCTGGAAGTTTTCACCTCTCCAGGCTCCTGGCAGTGGCTCTACTTCCCTTCAGCACTGTCCTCAAGGGAATACCTGGCTGCCTGTCACCTGGAGCACGCACACACAGGGCTCAGGCTTGCTGTCGTGGATGTTAACTCTGGTCTTTAGGGCTGAGCGATCGCTGTTTGGTTTGGGAACATCAGCGTTGAGTCAGGGCTGGAATTAGAATTGCACCTCTCAAAACCTTCCCCTACCTGAACCCAGACCTTTGGCTGCAAACTGGTTTCATCTGTATCTCTCCCAGTCCAAACTTCAACAGTGCATTATCTGTGGGCACGGCCCGTTTTAGTTGTGGAAGGGAGAATTTCAGCTGCCTGCAGAGAGGGAGAGAGGGAGTGGTTGTTGCAGATGTAAATTGCATAATTAGCAATTCTTTTCTTTTTTTTTTTGTGCGTCAAGACTACGGGTAATTCATCTTCAGAACAATAAATGTAATTTCCCAGTGCTTATAGGGGGACTTTTAAAGGCTAGATGGCTGTAATGTAGCAATTTCCAATACAGCATAAGTGGGGACTCTTGATGATTTATTTGTACACAAACAGGAGGAAGTGAAAGGAAAAGCACTGAGAGGAAGAAGCAAACTGTGAGCTCCAGCTAAATGTGCCATGAAAGAGACATGGCAACCCATGACAAAAAGAGTCACTAAGAAAAAATATGGTTACGTGTTCAAGATTTTTCTTACAGTGAAACAATCCCAGTTTTTGGTTTTTAATTTACTCTCAGGTTGATGTAACAGAGGTGAGTTGAGGTGGCCCTGGTAGAGGTTGGCTTTGGAGGGATGAATTCTTCTTTCTTGGAGAGACCTTCCTGCAGGTCTCTCCCATAAGGAATTGTCTTTGCTGTTCTTTCCCAGATCCCTCCCATGGTTTCCTGCATCTTACCCTCATTTCTTCTCATTCCCAGCGGAAATCTTCCACCAGCTGTCCCAGGCCTTGGCCGTGCTCACAGATGCAGCAGCCAGGGTAAGGATGCTCCCTTGGGAAAGGTGGGATTTTGGGGGTTACTGGCAACTCCTCCTGTCTCTCCTGCTCTGTTCTCCAGTGGAGAGTCTGTGCATACAAGTCTCAGTTGTCATTCCCTGTAGTTCTCCGTGAGATCAAATATTGGATGCCAAACAAAAGCTGGGAGGAGCGTTCTGTCTCTGATCAGATGCTCTGTCCAAGGGTGAGATACTGTCTTTAATAACGTGTTGGACTGGGGCATATCCCGTTTAATAACATAAAGGATAACCACCCCTGATTCAAGGACACCACATTCCCATGGCAACAGGGCTTTTGCTGTTCCCTTGAAGTCAGGGGCTGACAAATGAGTAATACCTGGATGTGATTGCTGAGGCTCCAAGCTTTTCATAAAAAACAAACCAAAAATGAGCCAGTAACTCTCTGCAGATAAGCTCAGGAGAGAAACATGGGCTGATTTCAGGTGATAAGAGCTAAACTTGTGAAATAACTTCTCTTTTCAAGCCCTGGCAAAGCTTGTAATCCCCCCTCCAAGGGGGAATTCAACCTTGGGCATCCAAGAACTTTTTGTCTTCTTTATATATTTAAAAGGAAAAAGTGTTTAGCAAACCTTTGCCATACAGGAATGAAATAAAAAAAAAGGGAAAATCCCAGCTTTTCTAGTTGATTAAAACAGTTGGACAACTATTCTACAGGTAATATGTGAGGCAGTCTGTGCTCACCTCCTACACAAAGGCTCTGTGCAGGTTGAGGAGCACATTAGAAACTGGTTTAAACAGGTGCCAGTGAAACTGCCAGTTCATCCCAGTTCTTAGATCTCTCTGGTGCTGAATTAATGTTGGTGTGCTTTTGCTGCTGAGGATTTTGGATGCTCTTTGATCTGAAACATTCATAGGACTCAAACATGTCTGTGAATAAATATTTCACGTCAAATAGACCTTTTTTAGTTGTAAAACATTGCTCCAGAGCCAACCTGGGCCGTTACCAGTGCCCCTGAAACCGCTTTTGGGATGTTCAGGGAACCAGAATGTTCTTCCCACCTCTGAAGATGGATCAGAGTTCTCTCCAGTACACGGTGGAGTTATTCCTGGACTTCCTCACCCTTCCATCTGGAGATCTTTGGACCTCTTCTCATGTTTTCAGGATATTTGTGTTAACTTCCAACACTTCTAGGAGTGATGTGTGATCTCATTTCGTTCCCTGCTTTCCAGTTTCTCTCCCTGTTCCTGTGGTTTCACCCTGTTGTGCTGGTTCGTTGGCAGGCAGCATATGACAAGGTGAGGAGGGCGAAGAAACAGGCTGCAGAGAGGACACAGAAGCTCGATGAGAAGAGGAAGAAAGTAAAACTTGGTAATAAAACCAAACATTCCTGTTGTCTTGAACTGGGTGTTTGTGATCTTTCCCTCCTCCCCTGGTCAGCAGGGAAAAATTAAAATTTCCCTTGGATTGTTTTAATTTCTGTGAAATGTTTTATGCTCGATTAATGAATTTATTTTTAATTTAATTCTCTCTCTCCGCAGACCTTGAAGCCAGAGAACGACAAGCCCAGTCCCAGGAGAGCGAGGAGGAGGAGATCAGGATGACGAGAACATTAGAAGAAGAAGTAATGATTAATTCTTAGATTTCTCTGCTTCTTTTGAGAAGGATTGCTGAAAGCTTTTCCATTTGTGATGAGGTGCAGCAAATCTCTGGATTGCAGGACTTCAGGCTCTGGGATTAATGGGCTCTATGAATCATAGAATCCCAGGGTGGCTTGGGTTGAAAGGGACCTTGAAGCTCATCCAGTTCCAATTCCCAGCCAGGGGCAGGGACACCTTCCTTTAGACCAGGTTGCTCCAGCTTGGCCACGGAAAAGAGGAATATGGGAGGGATTTTGTGGCAGTCTGGCAAACATGTTGATTCGGGGGGTTTATTTTTCGTACCCTTTTTCCTTTTGCACAGCAGACAACAACAACAGCTGCCCAGTTCTGTGCTGGCTGGGAGGGATGGTGTCACTGGGAACATCCCACTTTAGTGCTGGAGCTGTCCCAGCAGGGGTGTTCCCAGGGCAAGCTCTCCTTGGGATTCCTGGCACGCAACAGCCCTGGAATTGCCTCAGGTGTCCCGTGCTGTGTTCCCTGTGCTGTAGATAATCCGCCTGCGGGAGGAGGGCTCCCGGCAGCTGGAGGAGCAGCAGAGGCTCATCAGGGAGCAGATCCGGCTGGAGAGGGAGCAGCACAGCCAAGGTGAGCACAGAGGAACTTGGAGCCCTCATGTCCAGGGCCAGAAAGAATCCTGATCTGGCAAGTTCAAACAGCAGAACAACCAGAGCTCCGGGGACAGAAACTCTCCTGGGGTCCCCAGGCTTTCCCTGTATTTTCTTGCCTTTATTAACTTCATTTCACATCTTTTTTTCTTTTTTTTTTTTTTTTTCCCATTTTTCTTTCAGTTTTCACAAATTGGGGAGGATGGAGAGAATTTGCTTAGTGTAAACCACTTTGAGATCCTTGCAATAAATGCACCATTATAAGGTGTTTAATTGCAGGGCCAAATTAAGTTCCTAGGCTGTGCTATCCTGCTTTTTGTCTTACCCTTAATTTTTCCACAGTTGTTCCCACCAGGACAACTTTCTTTTGCGGGGAAAAATGTCTCAGATGCTACCAGGTGTCCTGCTTGTATTTTTACTTACCTGTTTCTTGCCTTGATCATGGCAAGTCTGGGCATCCTAGAAGGGAAAAATGCTGCCATGGAATATTCAGTCTGCGCTGCAGGTCCTGTTGCACAGGTCTTTTGGGGCTGGAATGGTCTAGTGGAAATCCAGAAGCGTTTGCTGTTGTCATATGTATGTTCTCAGGGAAGATTTTGTGCTAAATGTTGAGGAGTTTTCTCACCCACGTCCTTTCAATCCATGGTTTTTCCTTTTCCCCTCTTTAGGCAAGCGGGAGAGAAATGGAGCAGAAGGCAAAGTAACTCCTAAGCTCAAGGTAAGACACCCTTAAAAAGCTGGATTTTGGTGTAAACTTACAGAATGTGATGGAAAACAGAAGGGACACTTCAACCCTGCTGAGCTGGCACATCCCTTTTTCCAGTGGAGGTGAAATTCCCCTGTGGAATGTGCATCAGCATGTGAACAAATCTTGTCCTTGCCCTGAGAATCCCTTCCTCCCTCACCTTTTCTCCGTCTGCTCCAGATTTCTGAGCCTGAAATTGAGTTGTCTTTGCTTTGAGCTCAGGGAAACATCTGCTAATTACCCTGACAGAGCCATCAGCATTCCTTCAATGTGATCTTTTTATATTCCAGTGAGCAGCGTTTCTCCCTGTTCCCCAAACAGTTTGTTCCCTGCGCTCGTTGCCGTGCTGAGATCACTGTCTTGGCAGTCCCAGGAGTGCGGCTGTAAATAGCAGACGTGGGGACTGTGCAGGGGGGTGGGAGCAGCACTGAGCACAGCAGTGCATTCAAACAGACAAAATTAACTCCTGGTCTTTATTTCCCAGCTCAGATGGAAATGCAGGAAAGAAGACGAGACGGAAGGGGGATACTCCGAGGACGTGCTGCTGCAGATCCTGCAAAAGGTCCCGTCTGACATTCACTTTCCTACTGCAGGGTCTTCCCCTGCTCTCTGGTATAAGGATAATGAATTCTGGGAAGCTACATATCATAAAATCATGGAGTGATGGAATGGTGTGGGTTGGAAGGGACCTTAAAGCCCATCCAGTGCCACTCCCACATCTTCCACTAGCCCAGGTTGCTCCAAGCCCCGCCTAACTGGCCTTGGACACTCCCAGGGATCCAGGGGCAGCCACAGCTTCTCTGGGCAGCCTGTGCCAGGGCCTGCCCACCCTCACAGGGAAGAATTTTTTTCCTAATACCCAATCTAACCCTATTCCTTGTCAGTGTGAAACTGTTCCCCACGTCCTGTCACTCCAGGCCCTTTTGAGATGTAAACTGGGGTGGCTCATTTTCATCTCTGTTCAGGTTTCTCATGCAATTTTCAGAAATCATCAGCAGGTTCAAATAGTCATTAAGTTGGAAAAGACCTCCAAGATCATCAAGTCAAACCTTTGAACCAAGCTTGATCCTTTGATCCGTGAGCTGGGAGCTGTCTCCGAGCTAACACCTCTGCCCTGCTGTGGGAAGTGCAGAGACAGGAGCAGACAAGCCTTTGATCTGATTAATCCCAGCGTGGCAGCTTTATTTCCCCTCCCTGCAAGCACCTCCTGGAGCTCTGGCTCTGAGCTGAGCATCCCTCTTGCACTGGGGCTTGCTGGAAGCCAAGTGTGTTGCTCTGTGCCTCTCTAGGACTGTTTCCTGGAGGGACAGAAATTATGGCAGGTTGGGGTTGGTGGCAGCATGGTGCAGGACAGAAATGGTGACAGCTCAACCTCCTGCCTGTGAAAACACAGGTTTTCTCTTTGTGTTTGTTTAATAAATGAACTCAGCATCTCTCTGCGGGGTCTGTAATTAACTTTTCCTTCTCTCTTTTGCCAGTATGGAGATGTGCTCAATTTGGTGATCTCCAGCAGGAAGACTGGGAGTGCAGTGGTGGAATTCGCTACGGTTAAGGCGGCGGTGAGTGTGCAGAGCCCCAGCTGGGTGTGCTGGGGGGGATGTCACAGGAGGGGACAGGTCACAGGGTGACAGCCCACAGGCTGCCTGGTCATTAAGGCAGTGGAAAAGGCTAATGAGAGTCTGAAGGCTCAGAGGGATGAAGGGAGTGGCAGAGCTGCAGGCCCAGAGCAGATCAGGCACATAAACAGGTTGTGCATGGAACAGGCCGAGGGGAGAGGCAATGCCTGAAAAATCTGGCACTGAGCGTTTTAATCTGCTCCCACTGAAGGTGAATTACCTTGGAGTTGGGCTTCTGTGTTTCAGAGGTGATACCAGGCATTTGCAGTGAAAAACAAATCAAAATGCCCTGGCTCTCTGTGAGTTATAATAATACACGTGGCTGTGGGAACAGAAATCATCAGTTACTCTTAATTTTAGTAGTTCCATCACCTTACCCTGTGCAAGAACCTCTGTTCCGTGTCACCTGTTCTTTCACTCACATCCAAATGATCAAAAGGAAAACCAACCCAGAGTTGTTATATAAATATTTTCCTTGCTAGGAGATGGCTGTGAAGAATGAAGTTGGCCTGATAAACAATCCTCTGAAGATTTCCTGGCTGGAGGGTCAGCCCCGGAGCCACCCCAGCACCGTCCTCTCTGACAGCACCAGCCAGCCCAGGACCTCACAGGTAAGGAGACGTGGGTTGTGTAGAGCAACCTAAATTTCACTGTGCTTTGTAGTTAGGGGCAAATATGAGCTGAAAAGAAGCTCTTGATGCCAGACCTGGCTTTCCCACTGTGCTGGAGCAGTGGATTTTTTAAAGAGAACTGGAGCTGTTTGGGTGATTGGATTTTCACACACTCATTGTCTTCCAAGTGAAGAACAAGGATGTTCCTTGCTCAACCCAGAGCTTCCAATGCCATTCTGCTGGGATTTGTTAATATGTGTTGACTGTGGGAATTCTCTGGCTGAGCGCTGCTGAAATGAAGGTTTTTTTAGGCAGTCTTGGTTTCTCACCACGTTCACAGGAGAAGGAAATTTCAGTGATGGAAGGAAACCTCTAATTTTAGGGTCTGCAGGAGGGAGGGGAAAGCAATATCAAACTAAATACCCTTTTAGAGACCTCATTGTCTGGGTTTGGTTCTCTACACCAGTGTGGTTATCTGAGTGCAAGCTGCACGTCTGCTGGCTTACTTAGCCAGTTCCTTGGCTGGGAAGGTGGGAAGGGACCTGGTTCAAACTTCACATGGCACTTACCCCCCTCTCCTCCTTCCTTGTGGTATAAAGATCCAGAAATCTCATTGCTGAGAGGGCTCCTGCCTCATGCAGTCCAGGTGCCCTTAACCTGTGTGTCTGCATCAGCCTTTGGTGTGTTCTCTCCCTAAATATTTTAAGCCTGTGAGATTGTTCAGTACATTCACTCCTGACTTTTTTGCAAGTACTTTGTTTATAGTATTGGCATTTATGCATCATACGGTTGTTATTCTATCCATGTAGAATCAGGGAGAGTCTTTGAGCCACAGGAGATTCAGAGAGGGGAACAGAGTGGTAGAAAGGAAATTGGGGCTAGAAAAGGATTCCAGACCACTTTATTTGAGAATTTCTCCTTAGGAGAGAGCGAGAACTGGCTCGTTCCTACCAAAGGGTGTTGCTGTTGCAGTTGGAGTTTGTTGGTGGATTCTAGTCTGTGTGGGTTCAGATCCCTGAGTTTATCCTGGCCTGTTTCCATGCCCAGAGCTTGTTATTTTGGAAGTGCAGTGTCTGCCTGTGGTGAAGGATTAGTGTGGTGGGGCAGCAGGGAGAGCAGGAAAGCAGCACGTGGGGTCCATGGTGACCCACCTCTGTCCAGCACCCCCTCCTCAATCCCATCCTGCTTCTCTGAATGGGGAGGAGTTGCTGCCAGGGCCATGCATCCTTCCCAGGAATTGCACTGCTGATATTTGGCTGTCCTTTCTGCTGCTTTTTCTTCTGTAAGCAACTGTGATTTCTGGGATTACATTGCAACCTTGAATCTCTAAACTGCTCAACTTCCCACTTTTCCTAGTGCCTCCTCCAGACCCTCTCAAAGTCCTGGTGCTGCTGCTGCATCCACTAGGATGATTCCAGAATCTGTAATGTGCTAATAGCTCCTCTTGGCTGTTTTGCTTCCAGCTGACTTACTTTGCCCTGTCCACTTCTAGACTGTACAGGATGAGCTTCCAGGTCCCTATTGCTCCTGCCTCTTCCTTTCACTCCCAGCCCGGCTTCCCAGCCATCAGGCTGCACAGTCTTGCTTCCAAGCTGCACAAATTCAAGCTGCCCTCGCTTCCTATTTGCTTCCCCCCTGTTTTTGTCTGAGTCCACCCCCGGTTTGTTCCCACTCTTTGCAAAGGCAGCTCCTTCCCTGCTCTGCTTCAGCAAACAGCCCCAGACCCGCAGCATTCTCATGGCAACGCGCTCGCTCCTCATCCTCTGGGATAGCCATCCAGGTGCTCCCTGCCTGGGACAGGCAGCCAGGAGCTGAGTGCCAAAAGCTGCTGGTAAAGGACGGTCAGACCCTAACCAGGGGGTTTGGAGGTGCTTCCCATGTGGAAGCAAGGCTGGCCGTTGTGCTGGGAGGAGGCAAGAAGCTGCAGGCTGCTCGTTCTCCTGCAGCAACGGGTGCGCGTTGTCCAGCAGTTCCTGGAGAGCTGCTGGAGCCAAGCGGGAGGGTTCCCCTGGTTATCTGGGGGCATGGAAGTTTTTATTATTGTTGGTTTCTAAAAGAGCCCTGATGTCTAACCTATCAGAAAGGTAAGAATTGGTGACTACTGCAGTAGTTTCTGTAGTGTCCTTTTAACAGTTTGCCCTGATGCTGCGCAAAAAGTTTTCAGCTTGGCAGAGCCCTTCCCACTCTCCGGCTCAGGAGTGGAGAACTGGGTCTTGCCCTGAGCTGTGTTAGCTCTCCTTTGGGGAAAATCAAGTCCCAGCAGCTCTCCCCTTCCCCCAGCCCAGAGAAACAGAGGCACGCTGCTTCCCCTCCCTCCAAAAAACCTGTGATGCCAGGGAGGATGGATCTGGGCCACTCCAGATCCCCTGTGCTCCTGCTACCTTGGCTTTTTGCGGCTTGTTACCAACAAAACGAGGAGGCAACCAGACACTTCCAGTCACAAATACATTTATTCTTCCATGTCTGTACAGCTGGGAGCTCAGTGCATGCGTGAGGCAGCAGTGTAGGGAGACATCTCCTCTCCTGCCAGGAGGATGAACCCACTGCCAGTGCTCTGTCATGAGCATGAGTGGATGCTTACCTGTTTCCAGGCTGGGAGTGCCAACTGCACTGGAGTTGGGGGAAAAGAAACCCACAAGGAGGAAAGAAAAAAAAAAAAGAAGGAACAGTTTTGATTTTTCACATCCAGACACGGTGGGAGAAGAACCCCCAGTTCTCGTCTCTTGGCCCTTGCCACACCTGTGGCTTTGAGGTGCAGTGCTGCTGTCTCCTTGCAGGCTGCCTGCTATCCCACAAGGGATCCATGCCAAGTCCCTGTGTGGCCCTGCCCCGCAGTGTCACAGCCACATCCCCCAAATAACAAGTCTTTCCCAAACAATGCCATTCTTCCCTGAGGTGGAGACACACAGTCCAGAGTGGGAGATTTCCAGGGTGAAGAGTGGAAACAGTGCTCTCACCTGAGCTCTGCTCCAGAGGATTCCTTGGCAAGGACAGGGATGGTCTGTGGTGGGTGAGGCGAGGACAACAAAACAGGCCACACACAACAGGCGTGCTCCAACATCCTTCCTCCCACTGGGAGCAGAGGAGCCAGCAGCAGCATCGAGTAAATAGGACGTGGTGAACGATAAGTACCTTCAGATGGCATAATCTCTGGGGTTCTGTTTCCTGAGGGTCTGCAGGACATCCTCGAGGAGGGATAGCCCCAAATCCACTTTGAAGGACAGGAAGGGATCAGCCAGGTCGGGAAGAGCGGTGCCGTTCTGGGAACCTGCCTCTGAGGTGCCGTGGTCTGTAGCCTGGTCCTTGTGCGTTGGAGTGCCTTTGTGGTACTGAGCAGTGTCAGAAAAGGAGATGTCGGAGTGGGAGTCAGTGTGGTCGATGATGTTGGGGCAGCTGGAACTGTCCAGGTACAGCCGGGGAGGCTTGGGAGGGGCTTGTGCCTTGGCCAGGTTCTGCTCGCTCTGGCATGACAGGTAATCAGACTTGTCCTTCAGATCCCTCAAGCCTTCCCTCTTCTGGCTGTCAGTGTCCAGAGTGTGGCTGTTCTGGTTCAGGATGATGACTTGGTTGCCCAGCTTTTTGTGCCTCCTGAGGGAGAAACGTCTGAAGAAGGTGGTGGACTTGATGGACCCTCTGCGCCAGGTATCCATGCTGAGGGAGGCAGTGAGGAGAAGGGACCTGCAGGCTCCGCACAGGCAGGTGCTGGACTAAAGCCACGGGATCAGCAGCAAGCCACGCAGCAGGAACACCCTCTTCCTGCCCCGTTCCCGTAGCTGGAAGGAAAACAGGGAGGCTGGTAGTGCAGGAAAGGCAGACTCCACACAGTGGTAAGGAGCAGTTGGCTTGTCTTGGATCTTAAAGAGTCTCCTCCTCGAGTGGAGAAGGAACACGGTGTCTGAGCTCGTTAAACGTGTGCTGATGAGGAACAGCAAGGCACAGTCACCATGAGAACAGATCTAATCTGGCATCTAGAACAGAAGGGCACCCGGGTGCCATGGTAACCAGCCACCTTCTGCGGAGGGGCACCGCCGGAAAATCCAGTGGGTGGTTGGGAAGGAGACGGTGACTCAGTCCCACTGGAGGAACCAAGGAAATACAGGCAAAGGGGGGTGTAAAAAGCGACAACGTGAAAGGCAAATGTTGGGGGAACCGACTGCAAAGGAGACTTACGCCGTGTCGGAGCAGCCCTGAGTCCGAGGGAGCAGGGGAGAAGCCGCTGGAGCACTCGGAGAACTGTGCCTGCCACACTCACCAGGATGAAGGAGCAAGTCCGGGGACAGCTCAGCCAGGAGTTTGGGAATTCAGCCAGGTTGGACCCAGAATGCTAAAAATCCCCAAAGCTGCTGCCGCCGCCGTCTCTTCATGTGCCGCCCGTTGCCTCTTCCCGGGTTGCAGCTCCTGCTCGGATGTGTTTGTTTTGAGCCAAGCCCTTGCTGAGTCAGCCACGTCAGGAACTGGGTTTTGCACGATTGGTAATTGCCAGGATTGCAGGAAGGAGGTGTGTGGAGCGGCAAAGCCTCAGCCCACGCTGCCTGAGGAGCAGGAGAGCTCCTTGGAGGCACCCGTGCTGCTGGCAGCTGCCAGCTTGGAGCCCACCTGGATCAGGCTCTTCTCCTCCCTCCTGCCACTCTGAGAGCTCCGTGTGTCAGCAGGGCTCCCAAGCCAGGCTGGGAGTAATCTCTTGTCTGTTTTAAATTTCAATCCCTGTGCAAGGTGGGGATTCAGGTTTGTGCGGGTGATTCATCTGCATGAGTCTCACACAGCCTCTTCCATCCAGCCCAGCAAATCCCTGGGGTTGGTGGACAGGACTGGGGAGGATCCTGGTTCTGCTGCTGAGGGCTGATACCCATTGGTGCTTTCTGAGACACTGGTGCTGCCAGTACCCAAAGGTCATTTCGCTCATCTGGCTCCTAAGACACCAATTAGACTCCTAATTTCCCACTCAACGTTCCTCCTCATCTGTTGTGGGGCTTCTGTTTTGTCCTCACAGCCAGAGGAACCACTTTGCTGGCACTTGATAACAAATTGCACTTGCCCCATTTTCATGCAGAGTCGTATTTAGCCATTCTATTGCCTTTGTATCCCTGCTGCTCCCTAAGATGTCCTTAAATACCCAGAGAAGCTGTGGCTGCCCCATCCCTGGAAGTGTCCAAGGACAGGTTGGATGGAGCTTGGAGCAACCTGGGTTAGTGGAAGGTGTCCCTCCTCATGGCAGGAGGTTGGAACCAGATGACCTTTAAAATCCCTTCCAAGCCAAACCATTCTGTGACTCTGATGCTCTGAAATCCCCAGTAAACCCAGTTCCTGGAAAAATGAACACAAGGGTTTTTTTTTTTCATTCACTTTCTATCAAGACGCTTTATTTCTGCTTGAACTGTCAAGGAACAAGATGGATGTTTCCAAGCCTTGCAGTGCTTTCATACATCCAAAATAGCACGGCCACCTACTAGTGTGGAATGGCTTTGGAAGCAGAGTTCCAAAGCACTGGAGCAGCTGTCATCAGCTGCCCACGTTCATTAGGCAGAGTCTGCAATCAGCTGTGTTCACGTGACAGTGGCTGCCACACACAGCAGGAAGGCTCCGGGAGCTTTGGAAAGCTATTCCATTCCCGTGTCAGGTTTGGGAACATACCTGGTAGTTTTCTTTCTACAGCCACTTAGAATTGTTCAGATTGGAGAAGACCTCTAAGATCATCAATTCCAACCATTCCAATCATACAATCAGGAATAGTTTGAGTTGGAAGGGACTTCATGGATCACCTGGTTCCATCCCCCTGCCATGGGCAGGGACACCCTCCACTGGCCCAGGTTGTCCAGCCTGGCCTTGGACACCTCCAGGGATCCACAGCTTTTCTGGGCAACCTGTGGCAGGGCCTCACCACCCCCAGTCAGTTGGGAGTTATCAGTTCCATGACTGATCCACATTTTTTTTATGGCATTAGCCTTTATAACGGGTGAAGTGTACACTGGACTTTGGGCCGCAGCGTTGCAGGTGCAGGGTGAGCTTGTCATCCAAAATAGTGCCCCATCCAGCCTCGTGGGGAGGAGGAAGCAGCTCTGGCAGCAAGAGGGGAATTCAGGAGTGCAGGCTCTGCGTGTGTCCTGCTTTCCCCATCAGCCACACTTAGGAAGCAGCTTGTTTTCTGTAGCCAGGCAGCTTTCACACCTCACCTGATCTCTGTGGGATCAAAACTGCTTCCTGCCCAGAATCCCCGTGTTGTGAGAGGGAATTTGGGGAGGGGGAAGCTGGATCTGCACTGTCCCTGATGAGTTGTGTGTGTTTCCTGCTCCCTGCCAGGCATCCGTGGTGTCGGAGCGGGACTACGAGAGCCTGGTGATGATGCGGATGCGCCAGGCAGCAGAGAGGCAGCAGCTCATCGAGCAGCTCCAGCGGGAAGACGAGGAAGAGTCTCACACTTAGCGTGACAGTATGGATTCTCCCCACCCCTCCACACCACCCCCCTGCCGAGCTCTTTCTTAATTTAAGTCAATAAACCTCCTTTTTTAAAGCTGGTGTGGGAATACAAATTCCCAGGGACTGCAGCCTTGATCCCTTTTCAGGTTTGGGGAAGGAAATGGCTTCAGTGTGCAGGTCAGTGTGTGTCCCTATCAGTGTTTGTGTCCAGAGCAGCTGCCCCGTCCCATGGGACAGGGTGTGAGAGGTGCCACTAGAACACCAAATCTTGGAGCTTTTAATCCCTGGAAGCTTTTTTGGGAGCAGTGCATCCAGAAGGATTTGGCTGCAGCTGCAAACAACTCACAGAAGGACATTGGTGTCTTTAGGGCAAAGCTTTATTGGGGTTACCCCTACAGCAGGATCCATACACTGCCCCAAACATTCCAGCAGTGCAGCTGCTGCTGTTGGGATTAGGGCCTGCCCCTGGAATGCTCACAACACCTTTCTGTGCTATTTTGGGAACGCTATATTAGGCTTGGATGGCACTCTGGGATCTGGAAGTCTGAAGATGCTGCTGACCACAATCCTGTGTGGGATGGAAATGGGCCTTGCTGCCAAGGGAAGGGATTCTCGGACCACCGGGTAGGTTTAGTGGTTCCCCCTCAGATTTCAGGGATGAGATGGGATGCTGTCCATGCCTGGTGTCCCCCTGTAACCTCCCTGGCCCAGGAGAAGGCACGGATGTCCCCAGGGCAGCCCGAGGGTAGGCAGACGGGTCTGTTACTGAGCTTCCTCTAAGGCATGCTAAATAGATGATTAAAATGTAAAAAGCTGGAATTTGCCAGACTGCCATCCTGCTGAAGGCAGAGCTGGAGCCATCTGTTCCCTCTGCCTGATTTTTGGGCATACTATCCTCCCCATGCTCTTGGGAAATGACAAAGATGGCAAAATCCCACTAGGTCCAGCTCTGCCTCTGCACCACTCCTCTCCCCGCCCGAGTGCTGGGAGTCTGGGACAGGAAGGAATGAAGGGGGAAAAATTCGCTGTCAGTCCTGTAAGATGATGTCCAGCGGGATCTTGTCCGGGTGGAAGGCAGGATTCTTCCTGGCTATTCCCTGTGGAGGCACCAGACCAGGGTCTGGCCCACGCCGGTCATGCTGATCACGCGATAGCCGAGCTGCTCCAGCTTGTCCAGGACCACACGCGGCGCGTCGTTCACGTAGTACTCACAGCTGCTCCCGGGAAAGAGGAGGAATAAAGTGAGCTGGGGGAGGAAGAGATGGGAATTTCCTTGTGGATGTGACCCTGCCTTACTCCTAACTCAGGTAAGCCCAGTGACTGCACCTGGCAGAGGTGAGAGTGATGAAGTGCCTTGGTTAACCCAAGGAAGAAGGACACAGCCCACAGTGCCAAACCAAGGGGAATCCTGTCCAGGAGGGAAGGATCAGGTTAAATGGGAATGTGGCTCACGGACTGGGTGTCCAGAGCCACATGCTGCTCAGAAATTGGGCTGAAACTGCAGCAGAGGGTTCATAGGGAAACAGAGGGGAACACAGTTTCAACACACCTGGGAATTCATGGAGAAGGAGGAGAATTTGGCCAAGCAGGCAGGAATGATTCAGGTTTTTCTAAGGAATGGAATCCCAATGTTCTGCCTATGTTGGACCATGTCTGTGAGCTGGGTAGGTTTGAGAGTCTGTGCTGAAATTTGGGTATTGGAACAAGGTGCTGCTTTCAGTCAGGTGGGAAACCTTTGGAAAGCTGTAAGTTGCCTGTCCTGCATGGAAGTGCCAGGTGAAGTGGAGGACAGGCTGCTCTGCCCCAGCAGTACCTGGGAGTCTGGGAACTGACACCAGGATCCTTGTCTGGCCCTGATTCCTCATTGGTTTATGCTGGTTCTGTGTTTGGAGCAGAAGCTGCTCCTTCCCTCCCCTAGATCCCAGAGCCTGTGGAATCTTGAAGGCTGGGACACTGCTCCCCAGTAAAGGGACCAGACACAAACTGGGCTGAATTGGGTGGGGACAGCAGAGCTGAGCTGGCCAGTAGAACCTTTGGCACTGGGTCTGCCAGCCTTTCCTTTGACACAGCTTCTGGGATGCAGCATTTATTGGAGCAGCTGGGATAAGTTCCAGGGCAGCTCAGCCCTGAGGTGACTCACGGTGTCTGATAATGACGGGTTGCAGGATCACTGGGGATCCAGTTTGGGCACCTTAAAAAAGACTCTCCTGATTTTCATGCTAATAATGATGGAAAAAAGGTCCAAAAGCCTTTCCAAAGCTGCTCCTGCTCTGGTTGCTGAGCCGTGCTGGAGCAAGGAGTGCTTTAAAGCATGAAACAACTCCCAAGATATGAGAGATTTTCCAGTTTCTCAAGATAGACTGTACTTGGCTGTAATTATAGATGTGGTGTAAAGATAATGTGTATTATTATAAGCGTCTTTGAAGTCCGTGCTTTCTCCAGGAGGGTTGCCACATATCCGTCAGATTCACAGTGGGAGGTGGTAAATATTATTCCCATTATTCAGAGGAAGGAGCAGAAGCAGGGATTTGTAGGAAGCTAAAAAAACGAACTGGCTGAGCTAAAATCAGGAGGAAAGAGTTCTCAGGGCTTTATCACAGCTCTATGTTGAGGATAACAAAGATTGCACAGTGTGGGTATCGGATACGCTGCTGTCTCCATGTGCATCCAGTCGGGATGGAGGGGCTGGGACACCTGCAAAGCCTTTTCATCCAGATAAACACTATCAGGGAAAAGAGAAGTCATCCCAAATTGGCACTGGTTTGGTGTGTGTGATTCCACCTGCTGTGCCTCCAGATGTGCCAAACCAGGAGAGCCCACACAGGGATGGAGCAGGAGCGGTGATTTTTAGGGCTGGAGCAGCCAACCTCCTGGGATCTCTGCCCAGCTCTCCTCGAGCTCCCCGAGGACAGGGTTTGGCTGTGCCCAGAGGAACAGGTACGCTGAATGTCAGCAGGTGCCTCAGCCCTCAGCTCCCAAATCCAACAGGGATTGCAGTTAAGACCAAAGGGTGCTGGCAGCGTGTAATTACCGGAGAGGCCGAGGATGTGCCCAGGCATCATCCCTCCGTGGGCCCACAACCACCTTGGCACACCCAGACTCCCCTTGTCCACAGCACCTGAGGGGCAGGGATCTGCCCCTTGGCGTGGCTGTCCCTGTGCTACATGTCCCTGTGCCCCCCCTGGCTGCCCCCAGGGCTCTGCCACAGGCCCAAAGGGCAGGGACCACGTGCCTGCTCCCCACACCCCGTGGAACTTAATGAGGGGCCGTTTGGCCATGCAGAGCTGCGGAACAGGATCTGTGCGCTCCCTGATTACAGGGATTTAAGTGCTTCACCTGTCCATCCCAGTTTCCCAGCAAGTTCGTGCTGCTCAAGCCTTTCTTTCAGGCTCCCTCCAAGGTCATGGTTAAGGTTTTGGGGCCCACGGTGCTACAGGAAGGGGGAGGTTTGCAGCGTCTGCATCTGCTCAGGGAGGAGATGGGGAAAATCCTGCTTGGCCATGGTGCAGATCCCGGAGCTCTCAGCCCTGGCTGGGACTCTGGTGGAGGTGGCTGGGCTTGCCCCGCTGGCACATGGCCAAGCTCTGGGGTGCCAGCAGCCACGTTCCAGCCTGGGGACTTCCCCAATTCCCTGTTGCTCAAGAGCACGCGGGAACGACGTGCAGTGCCGTGGGGATGCGCCATAGGGATGTGCCACGGGCATGTGCCACAGGGATGTGCCATAGGGATGTGCTGCAAGGATGTGCCACAGGGATGTGCCATAGGGATGTGCCACGGGCATGTGCCACAGGGATGTGCCACAGGGATGTGCCACGGGGATGTGTTGCAGAGATGTGCCATAGGGATGTGCCATAGGGGATGTGCCAGGGGGATGTACTGTGGGGGTGTGCCGCTGGGATGTGCCACGGGGATGTAGCAGAGCTCCCAGCTATGACACCAGGCCGTGCCAAGGAGCAAATGAGGCAAGAGGAGCTCAAAATGCTCCAGGCCACAGCAAGGGAGGAAAGGTGGTGAATCCACCAGGGAGATCCCATAGGAAGCCTCAGATCCTTTCTCCCAAACAAGCAGAACGCAGCACTCCTGTTCCTTACAGCGCTGCAGCTCCCCCAGCTGCAGGGGCAGGTGCCACAGAGGCACTTACCTGTTGTTGCCTTCCTTTCCACCCAAATCCCAGGGGCCCTTGCCTAAATCTCTTGTGATCCAGCAGCACAGCAGACGTGTCTCCTGTCTCGTTGCATAACTTGGGGCTCAGCAGGTGGCAGCACGAAGCCAGTGCTGCTGCCAATCTCTGCCCACCCACAGTCTTGGGAATAGCAGCACGGAGATGGATCAGCCCAGCAAAACCCCCCAGGAAATCGGTTGGGATAAGGGGACCCCCAGTATTTATATTTTATCTCCTTATTCTGTAAAATCTCCCACCCCATTTAGATTTTAATGCTGCAGCAGCCAAGGATCCAGCCCTCGGTGTTTGCCAGGCTGGTGCTGAGTAGTTGGGTTTTCCCAGCTCCTTGGATGGAAGTTTAGGAATATGCTGAGACAAGAGACACCTTCTGTAAATACTTGGTCCTTCTCCTCTGTGCTGTGGAACATGAACAGGAATTGAGCTGCTCGTCTCTGTCAAGATCGTTTGAATTTAGGTGTTTGTTTTGCTTTGTTGTTTTTTTGTTGAGTTTTTTTTCTGGATAAAACCAAGAAGTGGAATATCAAGTGGGCAAGAAAAGTGGAATATCAAGTGGGCCAAGCCACAAGGAAGATGCTGGTCATGTCTCCACATGGCACTTTGATGAAATCTGAGGTCTAACTCGGCCTGGGCAGAGATGGGACATGGAGAAGTGTCAAATATCCACGGCTTGGGAACACGCAGGTGAAGGAGGGGGAGTCGGGGGGGACACCATGGGAAGCAGCTCTGACCCCAGGACTCACAGCAGCCCATGGGAAAGGTTTGGGAGCTGTTGAGAGGGGCTGGCTCCGCAGAAACCTCGAGCTGCACCGGAGAGCAGGATGGGACAGGACAGATTGTGGCTGAGCTGGAGGGGATAGGATGGGATGGGACAGACAGTCTGAAGATAAGCAGGACAGGACAAACTGTGGATGAGCATTCCAGGCGGCTCAGCACCACAGGCAGAGCGAGGCTGTGACAGCAGCATTGGCTCCTGAGAGTCTCCAGGCTGGAGATCTGAGTTCAGGATGAGGGGTGGGATGTTGGCAGATGGAGCCACGGGTGTCTTGTTGCAGCTGGGGCGCATGTCAGGTAACAGCCAGGAGCACCCTGGCGTGTCAGGGGTAAGGAGAGAGGGAAAGGTGGGTCAGGTGCTAAAACAGGGGCAGAGCAAGGAAAAACTAAAGAACTAAGTGAAGTATCAGGCAGCATTTCCTCGGGTGAGCATCGGCAGGCAGGACAAGACATGTCCCAGGATTAACTGTACAGCTGGAAGGTGCTGTGAGAAATGCCAGGAGTGAAAATGCTCCACATTTTCTCAGGAAAAAAAGAAGAGGAGGACTTACAAGTTGTTCCCCAGCATGTTCCTCTTCCTGGCCCCCAGGAGGTCCATCAGGTTGGGATCTGAGTGCTCGTCGCCCACCATGGTGGGACCAGCCTCCTGCGGGAGAGGCAGTGGAGCGGTGAGTCACGTGTGGGGGTACAGCTCCTGCTCCCAGCACAGCGCCAGTAAGAGCTTTACTGGGAAGGGAATTGCCATCAGCCACCTGTCTGGACCAGGAGGGGACCTCAGTGACCCCTGCCCTGGCCACTGCCAGGAAAACAGTCACTCCCCCCTGCAAGGCCAGGACGGGCCATTTCCAGCAAGTTCCAGGCTGGAAATGTTTGCTTTGCCCTGGCAAAGAGTAGAGTTTCCAAAGTCTCCAGAGGGCAGACTGAGCTCCACTAAAACAAGCTGTGTGCTGTTCCCTACAGGAACAGGACTGTAGGGAACAGCACATGTGCCCCTTCCTGTACTTCATCCATAATCACTCAACCAGCTTGTCACTGCTGGCAGACGCTTCGGTGCAGCAGCGTCCCCACATGTGCCCGTTCCCAATCCACTGCTGCTTCCTTTGGGATATGTAATGGGACATCTCCAGCAGCAGCAGCAGCAGCGTCCATCACCCAACTCCCTCCCTTTGCTCATTTGCTGTTTTCACCACCCCCCCTCCCTGCCCCAAACCACACAAGCATATTTGGGCTGTCGGGCGGATGGCTCCCCTTTGGCTTGGGAAAGGGAAACCCCAGATAAACACAGGGCTGTGGGCTCCCACAGAACCCTGCAGGACGTGCTGGCTGCCAGGAGCTGGGGAGCAGCTGCCCTGTGGGATGTGTGTGCTGCCAGCACTGGGGAGTTCCATTTCTTTGTGGTTTTATCTGAGACTAACAGGTTGTGCCCAGCCAGCGATCCCTGACAGTGAACCCAACCACTGCCTGGCTCCTGCCAGCCCCTGCTGCCAGCCATGTCCACTCCCTGGCTGAGTTTTCCACCCCGGAACGGCTGTTTGGGGACAAGAGGGAAAACGATGGTGAGGATGCACGGGCAGAGCTGTCCCTTTGGCGTTCGCGGGATCCTGCCACAAGTTTCCCGAGTGAGTAGCTGCTTGGCAGAGGAGAATTTTAGGGGAGCAGAGCCGTGGTGTGGGCTCTCCACTCCCCGACTCCCGGGGTTTGGGCACCGGGGGCTCTCACGGAGTGGGGGGACGGTCTGTGCCGGACACCCCACGCTGGGCACCGTCCCCCAAACCTGCATCACCCCCAACAACCCCCTCAGCAGCAGCGAGGACAGCCCAACCCAGCCCGGCACCGCAGCCGGGCACCGGTGACGGCCGCTCGTCCCGGTCGGTCCCTGCCCGCCCCCCGAAATTCCCCACCCCCGGGGGTCCCGCCGGGACTCACCAGGCGGATTTGGGTGCTGATGAGCAGGTACGGCATCTCCGCTCCGCCGCTCCCGCCGCCGCTCCGGGGCCGCCCCCGGTCCCGCCCCGGCGCCACCGCCCCCGGGGCAGCGCGGGGGGAAAAAGGGGCTCCCGGAGGGGTCAGAGGGGCCCCGCCGGGAATGGAGAGCGGGAGACCCCTGGGGGACTCCGACGGATCTCTCGACAAGGGAAGGGCAGGGAGAGGGTGGGCAGGAGGTGATGGGACAAGGAGATGGAGCAGGAAGAGTGGGACAGGGAGGTGATGGACCGGGAGGTGATGAGTAGAGAGACAAAGGACAGGCGATGGTGAGCAGGGAAACGATGGTCCAGGAGATGACAGCCAGGGAGGTGGGGGACAGAAGATGGGCAGGGAGGCGATGAACAAAGAGATGATGGACAAGGAGATGATGGATAGGGAGAAGAACCAGGAAATTAATAGCAGGGAGATAAAGGACCAGGAAATTACAGCAGGGAGATGAGGACTGGGAGATGATGAAGCAGGAGCCAGGCAGGTGGGAAGCCCTGGGTCCTGCAGATTATCCCAGCACCCACCCCACTCTCCAACCAAACATTCCCCTGAAGCAGCATGGTCCAATATTTTTGGGGAAAACTCCATTTTTCTACAAGCTGTCAAGCTTTTATCAGGGAACACAGGGGTTTAAATTACTTCACAATTTGAGGAGAAGCTCATTTGCTAGGACTAGGACAGGCAGAGGCACTTCCTCTACAGCTGCTGAGTAATTCCCGCCCCTCAACACCCACCCTTCCAGTTGGAAAACCGTACATAAACCAAATAATACTTCCATAAATAGCAAATAATAGTTCCCTGGCCTTCAGACTTGAGCAGAACCCTCTCCATTCATCTCCTCAGATTACCAAACCACAGTCAATTCCTAATTTTGCTGATAATCCTCACCCCACTGGTTAAACATCAGCTCATTTCGATCATCCCCAGCTTCTGGAACAGTGGGAATGTTTGCTCATGGCTCTCCTGTCCCAGCACAAACCCATTGTCCAATGAACCAACAGCACCACCACTCTGGCACCTTTCAACTGGTTAGATTTGGACAGGATTCCCACAATCCATGTGCCCTTTGGATCTCCACCAGGTATGTGTATTCTGTGGTTACCAGCCTGCTGGCTGCAGGGAATAACACGGGTATGAAATCCAGACCCTTCCAGAAATTAAAGGAAACCTAGCCGGGGTTCTGGCAGCCTGCCCAGCTCTGGCTCTGGCTCTTGCACGGCTCTTTCTTGGAGGAAAAAAAAAATGTGAGGAAAAAAGAGGGAAATGAGAGCAGAGCTGCACATGACATTTTAATATTGAATTTCCTCAGGAGATATGGAAATCTGGGAGGCAGCTGGAGCATGATGGATCTCAGTGGTACCATCCATCATCCTAGAGCAGCTTATCACGCTCCAGCCCCGGCTCCGAGCTGGCTGCTCCCACCTCTGCTTGGACATGAAGGAGATGAGCCCAGCTCAGAATCACTCCCAGGAATTCAGGTAAAGGGAAGAAAAGGGTTCTTTGGCTCTGCTGTCACCCATGCTCCCAGGAGCAGGGAGCACACAAAGGGCTTGATTTTCCTGTTCCTGACTGGCACCTTTTCCTAAAGAATCCTTTGGATCTTCCAGAAAAAGGCATTTCTAGCTTTAATGGTCCTAGGATAAACAAGTTCTTCTTGGGGGATCCTGCCAGGAATGTAAGTGCCCTCTGTGTTCACAGTGTTTTCTGTAGAAGGGAGAAATTCCAGCCCTAAAGGCTTGGGATGATTGTTTGGCCATTCCTGCGTCCTTCGCCTAATTCCACCTAAAATCCCTTCTCTCATCCCAAGAACTGGTCGCTCTCTGCACAACTCCCTCACTACAATAACCCTGTCCCACTTGGCTCCATTGCGTGTTCCCAAATTCCCATTTTCTGGCCCATTTGTCCCTTACTGCTGGAAGCTGAACACCCAGTCCAGTGGTATTTCACTCCACATACCCCCAGTGTACTCCACTGCTCTGAGAGTGTTAAAGGGTCTCTCTGGAAATTATTTACTTGGGAAAGAACTTGGTACAGGTACAGGTGTGGTTGGAACTGCAGGTGTGGTGTAATTGTAGATCCATGTGCAGGCGCAAGTGTAACTGTAGGTTCATGTACAGGTGTAACTAGGTACATGTACAGGTGTAAGTATAGGTTCATGTGCAGGTACAGCTGTGACTTTAGGTTGATATACATATATTGATGTAAGTTTAGGATCAAGTACAGGTGTGACTTAGGTCCATGTACATGTGTGACTTTAGACTCATGTACAGGTGTGACTTTAGGTCCATGTACAGGTGTAACTTTGGGCTCATGTACATGTACAGGTGTGACTTTAGGTCCAGGTCCAGGTGTAACTGTGGGTACAGGAGCATGTGCAGGCACAGACATAGGTCCAGGTGTAACTGCAGGTCCAGGTGTAACTGTGGGTACAGGTACATGTACAGGTACAGATATAGGTCCAGGTGTAACTGCAGGTCCGTGTCTAGGTCCCGGTCCCGGTCCCGGTGCGAGCTCCGCTCCCTGTCCCGGTCCCGATCCGTGTCCAGGTCCTGGTGCGAGCGCCGCTCCCTGTCCCGGTCCCGGTCCGTGTCCTGGTTCCGCTGTGAGCGCCGCTCCCTGTCCCGGTCCCTGTCCCGGTCCCTGTCCCGGTGCGAGCGCCGCTCCCTGCCCACGTGCAGCTCCACGTGCCGGCCGTGGGCGTGTCCCCCGCGCCGCCCGTGCCGTGCGCGGCCCCGCCGCTGACGCTCCGCGCTCTCATTGGGCCGCTGGGGCCGCGCCCGGTGACGCGCCCGGTGCGCGCGGCCCGCGCCCGGTGCCCGGAGCCGCCATGGCCGTGCCGGTGGCCGTGGCCGTGGCGGTCCCCGCCCGGGCCGGGCCCCGCCTGGCCCTGGCGCTGGGGCTGGGGGCGGGCGCCGGCCTCGGCCTCGGGCTGCTCTGGGCCCTGCGCCGCCGCTGGAGGGAGGCGGCCGCGCCGCACGGCCGCGGTACGCGCGGGACAGCGGGCACGGAGCGGGCCGGGCACGGAGCGGACGGGGCTGGAGGGGGGCTGAGGTGGAGGGGATGGGGCTGGGATGGAAGGGGTGGGGTTGGGAGAGAGGGGATGGGGGGAAATGAGATCGGAATGGGGGTATGGGGCTGGCACAGAAAGAGTGGGGTTGGGATAGGGGAAATGGGGGACGTGGGTTTGGACTGGGGGAAGTGGGGCTGTGCTGGTGGGAATGAGGCTGGAATAGAGAAAAGGGCGTTGGAATAGGGGGAAACGTAGGGGCAGTGGAGCTGGAATAGAAGAAATGGTGGGGAAATGCAGTGGGGATGTTGATGCCCACTGAACCCTGAACTTGCCGGGTTTTATCCACATCTGTGCAAAACTTCAGGAATGGAAAGTGAAACTGTGTTTTTTCACAGTGATCATAGACTCATGGAATCCTGGAATGGTTTGGGTTGGAAGGATTCTTAAAGCTCATCCAGTCCCACCCCTTGCCATGGACAGGGACACCTCCCTCTAGCCCAGGTTGCTCCAAGCCCCGTCCAACCCGGCCTTGGACACTTCCAAGGATGGGGCAGCCACAGCATCTCTGGTGCAACCTGTGCCAGGGCCTTAGGTTGGAGGGCAACCTGTGCCAGGGCCAGGTGCCCCTTTAGGCACTGGAAGGGGCTCTCAGGTCTCCCTGGAGCTTCTCTTCTCCAGGCTGAACAATCCCAGTTCTCCCAGCCTTTCCTCACAGGAGAGGTGCTCCATCCCTCTGATCATCTTGGTGGCCCTATCAAGATCAAGCCTCCTGTCCCTGGCCCTCAGCACAGCAGTCAGATTTCCCACGTGGAATCCTTTCCCATTGGCATCTAAAGAATTTGTTCTGTTCTTCTCCAGCCCAAGCCTTGCCCAGAGTGCTGGTCCCTGTGGAGGAGGGGGCTGGAGCCACGCACACACCTCTGCTGGGGCAGGACCAGCAGCTGGAGCTGCTGGAGCGCCTGGACTTCGTGGTGAGGAACATCTTGGAGCTGAGGAAGGAGGTGGAGGAACTGCGGAACAGCCTCCAGAACCTGGCTGTGGAGATTGTGGGGGAAGTCAGGTACCAGCCCTGCCCCTCCTGCCTGCTGCCCTTTCACAGCACAGCATCCATAGAATCCACAGTCATGGAATGCCTTGGGTTGGAAGGAACCTTAAAGCCCATCCAGTGCCATCCCCTGCCATGGGCAGGGACACCTTCCACTATCCCAGGTTGCTCCAAGCCCCATCCAACCCGATCTTGGACACTTCCAGGGGTGAGGCAGGCACAGCTTCTCTGGGCAACCTGTGCCAGGGTCTGTCCACCCTCACAGGGAGGAATTCCTTCCCGATATCCAATCTCAATTTCCCCTCTTTCAGTCTGATCCCATTACTCCTTGTCCTACCACTCCGGTTCCCGATGAAGAGACCTGATGAATATTCATATATAGATTATACATGGATTATACATGGATTGGACGTGGACCAAGACTTGCTTTACCTGGAAAATACAACCTGCCTGGGCATGGGATGTTTGTATAAGCCACAGGAAAGCACCCTGTGAATTCTTTGGATGTAAAGGGGATTGGATGGAGTCTGCTGGAGAGGAGAAAGAAAGGGAAATAGCAGCTATTTCAGTACCTAATCTTCATTTCTTTTTCCTTTTCCCTTTCTCACAGGTCTCACCTGGAAGAAACGCAGAGACTGAATCGCCGGAGGAGGTTCCCTTATCCCAGAGAGAGAAGTGACTCCACAGGCTCCAGCTCCATTTATTTCACAGCCAGCTCAGGGAATGCCAACACGGATGATGGAGAGAGTGAAGGGGGGTAAGCAGAACACCAGGCCAGGAGCAGCTTTTAGGGGCTTTTGTGCCACATTTGAGCAGTTTATCACAGAAATTAAGGGATTTTTTTCCCCACTGGGTGTCTGTCAGCCTGTTTTAATTTGCTTTTATTGCAGTAAATGTGTTACTGCCAGGGCCAGACTGAGAGATCTGCAACACTTCTGACTTTTAAAGAAAGAAAAAAATCATATATATATATAGAGAGAGGGAGGTTATTTTTAAACAGAATAATTTGGTTAAGGAACCTTATAAAAAAAAGGGAAGCAAAAGTCCAGCCTGGGACCGAAGTGAGAATGTTTAGAAATATAATTTCAAGACAATAATGTATTTTTAAGTGTCTGAAAAACTTGAGAAATTTCAGAATGAATTAACTGAATGTCTTCTATTAACTGGATGTCTTCAACTAGTGTATTACCTAGAGTTTTTTTTCTCAGTGTGAGATCAATTGTTTTAAGTTCTTAGAGTTTAAAATCAGGTGAAGGTTGTAAACTCACAGAATCAGGGAATATCCTGAGGTGGAAGGGACCTGGTAGGATCACCAAAGTCCAACTCCTAGCCCTGCATGGGACAGGGAAGTACTGAGTAGTTTAAGAACATCATTAAAAATAACAATATGGCTTTAGGTATATTCATATTAGACAAGTAACAAGAGTTCTCCTGCATACCTGGCTGTGACTGCTGATTTTCTGAGGAAATGCTGCTCCTTTGTGCCTCAGTCAGGCCAGTTTTGTAGCATTTGAGGTATGGAAGTGTGTCCCAAAAACACGTAAATTTTCCCAGGGCAGTTGAAATGTAGTTCAAAGAGAGATTTTATGGCAGTGGGAATGTTTCAGGGGGAATATGGGCACGATGGGGAGCAGCCAAATGACCTGTGGGCTGGTGCTGGCACTTGGCAGCAGGGATTTGTCTTCCCAGGACAGAAAACATGGATCTGCAGGAGGGCAATTTGTGACTGCCCTAAAATCGTGTCATGTCAGTGTTTCTCGCAACTGGAGCTGGTGAGGCAGGAGAAAGCTGGTGTGATGTCACTGGGGTTGTAGGGCCTCATTCATCTGGAGTGGGTGTTGGAATGAGAGGGGAATGAGGGAGGGAGTGATCCATGGTGGTGTAACAGGGAATGAGGGTGCAGAACAGATGTTAAAATACAGAGTTGGTTCTGAAGATGAGACTTTGCTATTTGGGTAACAGCAGATGCTCTGAATCAATCAGGGTGACGGTGGCTTTTGTCAAATGGATGGAAAAGGTGGGTTTTGTCCATCTTGATCCCAGCCTGGGGTGTCCCCTGCTCATAGAAAACCGTAAGTTGTGACAGAGGCCCAAGGAATGCAGAGGTTCAGAAAAGGCATCTCCTTAGGGGAACAGGGGTGTGTTTTACTGCAAAGCCTCATTCATTTATTGGGAGTCCAGGGATGGTTGGAGGAGTTCTTACATTGTAATTAAAAATCTGTAATTAGAACTCCTATCTAAATTTAAAAAAATAAAATAAAAAAAAATGGAATAATATAATTTCTCCCTGTGGAGGACCACAGGGATAATGTCAGTCTGGTCAGGACCAGCTTCGGGCTGTTTCATTTCCCTGTGTGGCTTTGGTTTTTGGGCTTCTTTGCCTCTTCTTTCCATGGGCTTTTTTTGTTCCAGAGTCTCTTTTCCTTCAGGATGTGCTCTAGCCAGAGGTCATCCTAAAGTATTCCAGTTCCATCACTGTAAATTCAGGAAAACGGGCTGATGACATCTCAGTCCCTTAATCTTCCTGAAAGCTTTGAGCTTGTCCTGTTCCTTCTTTTTGAACTGCTGCAACTGGGGGAAAATGTGGGGGTTTCTTGAGCTGAAGGACTGAAATCTTGGCAGCTGCCAGGAAAATGCTGGGGGTGTTAGGATGGGGACATTTGGGAATTTGAGGAGTTTGTGTCGAGCTACTGAAAATGGAGTAGTCCAGAGAACTAATAATGCCTTAATATTGATATCTTGTTAATTAATCTTAAGAAATGTAAAGAAATGAAACTTTTCATGTGAAAACAGAGCTCAGCCAGTGTCACCTACCCCTGTGTTGCTGCATTATCCATGAAATGGCGGGGTTTAAATTCCTGGAGGAGGTTTTGGAGGCTGTGCTGGTTTACCCTCTGCCAGAGAGGGAAATGCTTGAAGATTATGGATGGTTCTCAGAAAAGTGAAGCTTTGATAGCCAGATGTGTCTTGTTATCAAGGTGTGGGCGAAGTGCTGTCACTGCCTCCTTCAGATACAGGCTGTGGGCGCATATCTGTGTCCCCAGACAAAGGCAGGATCACAGGACTGTTGCTTGGAAAGCGGGATCCAGCCAGGACACAGCGCTGGAGGTACCCAGTACCCCCAGACTGCAGTGAGTTTAATGCTGCAGTTGTCTTGTTATTCAACTCAGTCAACAAAATCCACATACTGAAGTGCACATTTTGAAATTCCTGCCTGATTTGTGCCTGTTCTGCAGCTAGGAGCTTGCAGGTCAGCCTGAGGGGGACAAATAATCTTATTTTAAAAGGAATTGGCTTTGTGAGTAGATACCCCCTCTGCAGTGGTACCACTGTATAATGCTGGTTTAAATTTTAAATTCCCACCTTTGGTGCTGGGGGAGCTTAATTTTAGCCATTTTCAGAAACTTGGACCTAAGCTGTACCGAATCAAGGAGGTTGGAAGAGACCTCCAAGGTCATGGAGTCCAACCATCACTGTGGCACCACCAAAACCCTCCCTAAACCACATCCTGCTCCTTTGGACTGTGAATCATTCCCCGGGTTTTTCAACATGTGGTGTCTCCTTGTGGCTCATCCTCTTGCTCCTTGCTGGATTTCTTGCTGCTGGAAAAGAGTCTTGGTGGCTTTCCTGCTGTCCTTCACCTTTTTCCCCTGGCAGTGGGAACGAGCTGTGTAGCATTTAGTGACCAGGATGCTGGAGGGATGAGGTGTTGCCAGGAGAGCTATTGTGCCTAAAATTCCCTGGAACAGGCTAAATCCCTCAGGTTATACTTTGCAGGTGGATTGATGAAGTTCTTTATAATCCATATATTTAACTGAATAATCCTGCCTCTGTTTTTAGCTGTTTAATTCTGTTATGCTGCAGTTAGAAGGGCTAAGAGGAGCTGGCAGGGTGTGCAGGTGAGGAGGGGACACTTGAAATCTTAGAATGGTTTGGGTTGGAAGGGACCTTAAAGCTCATCCATTTCCAGCCCCCTGCCATAGGCAGGACCACCTTCCCCTAGACCAAGTTGCTCAAACCCACTTGTGACTTAACTTCCAAGGGACCTTCATCCTTCAGCATCCTGTACTTTCTTTCAGTGTTTTTGAGATATTACATGGGAAATAATGGTTGTTCCAAGAAATCCAGGATTGAGGCACCTGTGTTGTGCAGGATAAGCTGAGGTGCTCCTCTTCCTCTGTTAGGAATTGCTCCTACAACTGATTTTGTGTTGTTTTTTTTTTTCCCCTCCCAAAGTTACACCACGGCCAACGCCGAGTCCGACTATGACCGGGAGTCGGAGAGGGAGAGCGAGGAAGGGGAGGACGAAGTGAGCTGTGACACAGTGCGGACGGTGCGCCGGGATTCCCTGGACCTGGTCCCTGAGGATGAAGCCCCTCTGAGCCTGGATTCGTCCGTGGAGGAGGGGCTGGGGCAGCTCCTGCAGCAGGCCGACCGCCTGCACGGTGGGGATGAGCAGGACAGGAGAGAGGGCTTCCAGCTGCTCCTCAACAACAAGCTGGCGGTAAAGGTGCCTTGTTGTGTTTTCCAGCAGTGATTCCCCGTGCTGGGGGAGGGTCAGGTTGGACATCAGGAAGAATTTGTTCGCTGAGAGTCCAGCCTGTGACTGATCCCCACCTTGGCCCCCAGCCCAGAGCACCGAGTGCCACGGCCAGGCCTTCCCTGGACATCTCCAGGGTGGGGACTCCACCACCTCCCTGGGCAGCCCCTGCCAATGTTTAACCACCCTTTCCGTGAAGAATTTCCTCCTGGTGTCCAGCCTGCCCCTTCCCTGGCACAGCTTGAGGCTGTTCCTTCTCCTCCTGTCCCTTGTTCCCTGGAAGCAGATCCCAACCCCTCCCTTGGTTCCCCCTCCTGTCAGGGAGTTGCAGAGCCAGAAGGTCCCCCCTGAGCCTCCTTTTCTCCAGGCTGAACCCTCTCAGCCCCTCCTGCTGCTCCAACCCCTTCCCAGCTGCATTCCCTTCTCTGGACTCACTCCAGCCCCTTGATACCCTTTGTGCCATGAGCTGGACACAGGATTTGCGGTGCCCCCGCAGTGCCCAGCACGGGGGGACAGTCCCTGCCCTGTCCCGTGCCCACACTTCGTTATAAACTCACCCCTCCCAATTCTCTCTGCTGTGGTTCTGCTTCAGCTCTTGCAGAGTTGGGGCATTTTAAGGTTTAAAAAAAAAGTTTAAAAAAGAAAAACCCCTAACGTGTGGCCCTACTCAGTGTTAGTTTGTAATTCCCTTTGTCCGTGGCGGGGGGGGGCCCTCGATCCACAACATTCCCGTTTTTGTGCAGTACGCAGGGCAGCGGGAATTCCTGTGGCGCCTGGCCCGGGCTCACAGCGACATGTGGGAGCTCACGGAGGACGAGGAGGAGAAGCAATCCTACGCATCCGAGGGTAAGGAATTCCGTGCCGAGGCAAAGCAAACCCCAACCTTGAGCTTTAGGAACCCTCCACCTGCCGGCAGTGGAGTGCAGTTATTGTTCTCCCTTCTAAGCTGCTCTTTTTTAGGTGAGTGGGCAACTGTGCCGGAGTGGTTTATGCTTAAAAGTATAAGCATAGGCTTCCATATAAATCTAGAAATATAATTACAGATTTTTTTTTTTACTCATAAATTTAACTTTTGGGCTTGCTGAAAGAGTGTGAATAGGCTAAGACCTACTGAAAGCCATAAAAGCTGGTTTCTCTAACCTGTCACCCATATCCTCTCTGATATTAAAATAAAAAAATTAAAAAGAAACAAAAAAAAAAAACAGAAAAAAAGCGCCTTGGCTGTAGCACATTTGATTTTTTGTGTCACCAGCACGTGCAGATATAAAAAAAGAAATAGATTTTTAGATGGGTGTTTGCTTAGAAGAGTCACTTTAATTTAATTCCCTCCTTCTTTACCACCTCAGATGTGTTCACAAGGCTTTAGGTGAGTCACAGTAGAACAAAAATCATCTTTATTACAGTTAAGATGTACAACAAAAGGTACTAACCTAAATGATTTCTGCCCTGTTTATTATGCATGTAGCTGAATAAATGAAGATTATAACTAATATAATTATTCTTTTCTGGAAATCAGTGTAGCCATTTAATTAACTTGGAATTTGAAGTTTTCTCCAGTCTTCTTAATCTGCAGTAAATGCTTAGTTTGCAGCTTTTTGAGGCTGCAAAAGGATGAAATTATTTAACTGGGCATTTTCAGGCCACATGTGTTATAAAATTAACCAGTATATTATTTTTATAACTATATCTATCTATCTATTATTCTACTCCAGCATCCTCAAAGAAAGAAGTCAGGAGAGAAAGCATCTGAATTTCTTACCTCTGGCTATGTTTTTTTTTTTTTTTCCAGGGAAGAAAGAGCTGGAACTTGCCTTACAGAAGTGGGATCAAAGTGCTGAGTGCCACCAGTGGTATGTGATTTTTTTTTTTCCTTCTTGCCTATAAAAAGTATAGGAAAACAACTTGGAGGTTGTTGTGAGCTGAGCTGCAGTTAAAAATTCGTAATGGAAAAACCCCCAACCCAACAAAATCCTGAACTCTTACTTGCTCTTACTTGCAGTGTCCTACACTGAGGGTGTTTTTTTCCATCTAAAAAGCCATTTATTTTTAACAGCTTTGGTTCCTGGGTGTGAGGAATGGCTTTGGCAGACAGAGGGCTTTTTCTTGTGGACTTTTTTGGATACAGGAACAGCTTCTCTCAAGGGGTTTGTGAGTCTGCACCTGACACGTGGATGAACTTTGGTGGCTGAGCTTCCAGCTGAGACTTTGGGGGACCAACTGCTGATAAAACGGGTTTGGGATGAAGCTCAAGCACGATGAGCTCCACGTGGTGTTCACCAGGCTGGGCTGAGATTTCTGGAGCCTGGGAGCGTGGGTTTGGTGCTGTGCCAAATGTCCTCTGTTCATCTTCACTCTGGAGGAAGGAGAACCATCCTTTTTAGCAGACAGGCTTTTAGGGCCTCCTGGAAGTGGGTCCTGGCACTGCTGCCTCATCTCAGAGGTGCTGCAGAGCCTCTGGCTTGGAAATGAAGGGAGTCAGCAACATGTGGCTCTGCTTTGAATTTAAACAAAGGGATTTCATGTCTTTTTTTTTTTTCATGGTAGAAGAGAAGATGAACCCCAAGCAGGGAATTGTGACCGACATTTGTACCCAGATTTCAGTAAGGAGGGAGATGAGGGGGAAGGGCCTCACTCCCTTAAGGCTTTGCTTGCAGCTCATGGATGGAATTGAAAGGATTGCTCTCTTTTTTTAAATGACTCCAAAAGAGAGTTTGTGGAGTGGTTCAGATATTTGTGGAGGTAAGGGAATTTATTTTTTGGCTTTTCTGGTGAATTCCTCCATGAACAATGTTTGTCAGCAGTTACTGTGAAGGACTGACAATGCTTAAATTGGGATAAAAGGGAAATCACTTTTTTGAATGGAAATTATTGGGGAAACAAGATGCTGAGTATCTTTACCAAACAAGATCTGTGCTCTTCTAATGAACAAGTTTATTTGGAGGGTTGTTTTGGACTATTGGCATCTGAATAAATGCCTTTATTACCTTAAAAAGAATGTATTTCAGTTGTTAGTAATGAATTGCTGTTTTCAATTAAAGCTGTGATAGGAAAGATTTTGGGGCAGGAAAATCTCCAGCAGATTATGGTATTGGGCTCTGCTGGCTTAACAGCTTGAAAAAAATGGGGTTTGGTTGCCAGGATAGATTTTAAAGTTGGTGTTTTACAAAGCAAGGTTCTACTCCGGGGTCCCAGCTGGATAGTTTTGCATTGTGATTCAGATTTTGGGACAGTTCTGGGCCTCCCAGACCCTTTTCCCAGACAGGAATAAGGCTCCTGCACAGCTACATCTTGCTTTTAGCTCTTCAGAGCAGCTGGAGAAAGGAAACAGCAGAGCAGCCTGTGGGAGGCGTGGGATTTCTTGGGAATGAATATGTAATTCCCTTTATCAGCACAGAAATTATTATTTACTGCTACCAGTGGAACAGGAAATTACTCTCTTCCCAGCTCTGAGGTGGTCACAAGCTGGTTTAATTGCAGCCTTTTTTTGTGCTAATTGGATTTATCCTGAGGAGAAAAAAAAACAGTAGAGGCTTTAAAGCTTTTTGGGGGTGGATTTGGCGCCCCAGCTCTTGGTTTATGGAGAATATTGTTCACACTTGCTTTAAATTACAGTTTTATTCTGTCATATTCCTCTCTCTAGTGCCTAATTCCTTTTGTGAAAACCCTAATCCCTTCTTATCTCTTGTCACAGGGAATAATTGATTATCTCTCGCTGCCCACGTTGTCTTTCCTATATTATTCTCCCTCTTCCATATATTTTCCCAGGCAAAAGTGGGGGGAGTCCAGTGCAGGACACAATCTGTGGGAGCAAGATGGGTTTGTGTGATGCTGATGGGATATGATCCTTTACACTCTTATTTCCATATACATCATCCCAAACATCATCCTTCTCTTTCCCACTGCATCCTAAATGGCCATTTTAATAGAAATATTCCCAGTCCTTTTCCTGGGTGTTGCAGTAATTACTGGCATTTTAAAGCCACAAGCAAAGGAATAACTTTGGGAAAGGGGAAGGATTCCTGCTGGGGAATCAGTGAGGAGGGAACATCACTGGCTGCAGCTCATTTTGGGGGCTCATGTAGGAACAGAAGGTGTGGGAGCCGTGCTGGGTGTTAAATGCACTTGGTACCTTTGGAGGAGATTTATTTGTGGCTCCAAGGCTGAGGGATATTGGAGCGAGTGATCTGAAGCCTCTGCACCCCTGATTTAACAAGGACCCGATTCTTACTTGGGATTTAGGCATCAAAATCATTCCCTGTTTGATTGTAAAAGATCTCTGAGCAGGTCGAATTTCTGTCCAGCTAAGCTGATTTCTCCCTTAGCTGAGTCCAGCCCACGAGCAGGACAGAGCAAGTTCCTAAGCCTGTTCTTGCATCTCAGGAGGGAGAGGTGGAAGAGATACAAAATACAAAGAAATAAGGTAGAAATATGACAGCACAAACCTCTCTGGGCTTTGCTGCTTAGACACAAATATGGGACATCCCACAAATGAAGTGAGAAACAGCTGTGGCCCTTTAGAATTTCCAGCCCAGTACCATCTTTAGGAATCAGAGTGAGGTCTAGGTTTGCCTTGCCTTCCACTCCAGGTCATGAAAGAAATATTGAAGGTGCAACCTGAGGGATTTCAGAGAAATCTGGGGAAAATTGGGCAGGTGTTGCTTTTAGTTTGAGTGGAATATTTTTTTCAGCGAAGTGCTGACTCTTGCAGAAGGAATAATAAGCTTTGGCCCTCTTGGAGATACTCTGTGTGTGATGGAGAAGTGGGATTGGGTTGGATGAGTCTCCAAAATGTGCCCTTTTCTTCCAGAGAGTCTGAGAGTTTGGTGGAACATCTTGCATGCTTGATCACCACCCCTTCTCAGTTCCGTGGGTGCAGCTGTCTGTCTGTGGGCAGATCCTGGATTTTGGAAAAGTCACGGCACTCCGGCTGTGCCTGGGAGACAGCTCTCATTGAACAACTGGCAGTGCTCCAGGATGTAACTCTTGCTGGCCACGTCTGGCCAATTTGGAGCTGGATTCTGGATTTATGAGCCGACTGTTTTCTGCTCCATAGGCAGATGAAACAGGGAATTTACTGACAATATGAAGCGGCAGCAACCGTAGGAATAGTTAGGGGATATTTCAGAATGCAGAGGAGGAAAACCAGCGTGGAATTAGAGCTGGCTGGTGGCAATCCCCCTGACCTGTGTGCCCTGGAAGGTTAATTGGGGAAGGAACTTGAACATCCAGAACACAGGTGCTCTCCCACTTGGAGGTCTGAGGGCTATAAAGGAAGGAACAGCACATCTGCCTGCCTCACTTTTGCCTGGAGATTTAAGCTGGAAGAACAGGCTCTCTCAGCTGGGAGTATCTGTTTCCACAGGGTTTATTTTTCTAATAAATGGGGAAAATCCTGAGCTGAGGTCCCTGTGGGAACTGCAGCTTTCCCACTGTCAGCAGCCTAATGAAGAGTCTGGTTAATAATTAATCAAGTGATATCCTAATGAAAGCTGCTGAGACATGGATCTGAGCAGTGCTGCAGGAGGTCACAGGGAATGGAAATCCCCTAAGTCCTAATTTTTCAGGTCTCCTGGTCCTGCTGCTCAGCCCTCCTGCACTTCCATAGTGTCTCTGGTGACTCTCATCCTGAGGCATTCCACAGAATGAGCTGGAATAAACAGCTCCACTCTGCCAAGCTAAACAAGCAGAGGAGAGGACAGCAGAAATCAGGAAAAAAACCCTGGAATTTGTATTTCTTGACATGAGACAACTGTGGGATTTATTGTGTAGGAATGTTTGATCTCGTGATTGTAGAAAATAAGCCTTTTATTGGTTTGTATTTCTCAACCCCAGTTGTGCTGTGGCTGAGTATGTTTAGCCCAGGCTGATGTTTTGTTGGGAAACAAACTGGAGACGATCCTAAAAACACTTGATTCCATCAGAGTGGGGCAATGCAGCTGGGAGCTTTTCCAACGAGGGGAAAGGATTTTTATCCAATAAGACATTGATCTGGTAATCTTTGCCATTACCATGAAAAATAAGACTTGGAACTGAACCAGAGCTTTCCCACAGGAAAATTAACAAAGTAAAGGAAGGGGATTTAAGCAAAATTGTAAATATTCAGGAGGTGCGACTTCATGTTGGAACTTAAACATTGGAAATGGAGCTCAGGCAGAAGCAGTGAGGGAATTCCTGGGATTTCATAATACTGAAGGAAGTGTAGTTGGAGATTGAAAAGCCTTCTGACAGATTCCTGTACATCTGCTGTGTTTAACTGTCCCAAGGGATGCCTTGGGATAGCTATGGCAGAGCATCCAGTGGCACGGGGATGTGGATGGAGTAAAAGGGAACCTTACTTGCATCTTTCTTCTTTTCAGCTTTATTTTTGGAAAAAAATTAGACATGTTATTCATTTGTCCATCTGTTCCACCTGATGTTTTTTGAGCCAAACCCAGGGAAGGGGTGGAAGTGTCCTCCATTCCCAGAGCTCTCTCCTGAGTGAGATGAGAGACACCAAACTTCAGTCTGTGTGTGCCAACCCATAGCAGTGCCCTTGAGAGCTCTGAGAGGGATTGTTTCTTGTGAAGTGACTCAGGGAGGGAGGGCTTGAACCCCTGCTGTGGGGAGGTGAGATGGGAGGGTACAAATGCCCAGGGAATGAACCTCCCTTGAATTTCACGGCTCAGGCAATAGCTAAGTTTGCTGAGGCCCTGCTTCTCAGGCTCACAACTCACAGTGTCTTACTGGGCAAAACTAGATGGCTTTGCACTTTCAGCACTGAAAAAAGCACTGAAAAAAGCTCTTCTGTTTCCCCAGCTGCAGGATATAGGTAGGTTTTGCCAATATTTCCCTGGAAGTAGAGCCCTGCGTGCTGCATGTGGAGGTCGCTGCTCCCAGTAGTGAATTAGAGCTGCTCGTAGTCTGGGCTCTTGCTGCAATAGTTTCCTCTTCACTGCTCTGTCCTGTCACACCTTCCTTGCTTAGGGAAGGAATTCCAGCCGTGGAAGTGTGCTGCTCCTGGTTTTTAGCCGTCAGTGCAGCGAGTTTGTGTGTCACGTCACAGCCCTCCTGCTGATTTGCCTCATCCTTCAGGCTAAAACCCTCTTAGGAACTGCATTTTTACTGCAGTTTTTACAGGTTCCCAGTATTCCTTGTGTTTCCCAGAGAGGTGTGGAGCTTTAGTGCACTTCATAGAATCCTGGGATGGTTTGGGTTGGAAGCTCATCCAGTCCCACCTCCTTCCATGGGCAGGGACACCTTCCACTATCCCACTTGCTCCAAGCCCTGTCCAACCTGGCTTTGAACACTTGGATATCTTCTTTCTGAAGACATGGACAGCAGGTAACTGTGGATTAAATGTGGATTTAATCCTGGCTGGCTCATGCAGGTGTCTCCCTGTGCAGGTTTGCCATCCTTTGTGGGCAGCTGTCGGAACATGAGAGCATTCCCAAGCGCATCCAGGCCGGCTGTGTTTTTAAGGTGAGTGGAAAGGACATTCTGGGTCTGTGTAAGGATCAAACAACACTTAGTTCTGTAGTAGGAACTTGGGAAAATTGGCTCCAGGTCTTGTTTAGGGAAGTAGCATGTCTCAGAGATGCCATGAGTGGGTGTTTTGGGCTGAGGAAGGTGATTCCAGCAATGTCTTTTGAGAGAGTGGGCTGGCTCTGCAGTTTTACACACCATCATCTCAGGGGAAAAAAAAAAAAGAAGTCTTGCAAATAAAATTTATGTAAATTATGAGACTGAGAGAAAGGAACATGAAATTATCATGTGGTGACAAGATAGAGCACCAGCTTGTCTCTCTGCCTGTGAGCAACCTGCACCCTCCCAGAAAGGCAAAGCAAATACTCCCAAGAGGATTTAATTTGCCTCACATTCTTTTATTTCCCTTGGGGATGTTGCAGGGGAAGAGGATGTACCTGGAACAGGCCTCAGGTAATTACTGTCCCATCAGCTCATGGCATGACCAGTAAGGTGGTTATGGCAAAGCTCTGGAGGTGGAATAAACTGAAGGGCAGCTTCCTTCTCGTGCGTGGGCAGTAACTCCTGTCCCTGAGCCTGGTGAAGTGCTGCTTTTCTGTGCTCACTGAAGCCATTCCTGAGAAAATCGGGGATCTGTAGCTGTAATTGTACTGATCACAACACTTAAATTGTGGATTCCTTCCTTCCCTCTTTCTCCACCTGCTCTCGTGGACATTTACTTGCTTTTAACGAAGGTGTGACGTGTGTTGGTGCTGGTTTCCCACAGGAACACATCGACAGAGCCATTGAGCTGAAGCCAGAGGACCCCCAGCTGTACTATCTCATGGGCAGGTGGTGTTACCAGGTATTGCTGCTTATTGCTGTCTAATTCCTCCTTGGAACTGAATTCCATGTTTGACTGAGAGAGAGGTGGATGCAAACCAGGTGTAAGGACTGGGATACTCATCCAGAATCTGCCGAGGCCTTCGGCTTCCTCCCAGGAGCACGAGCAGCTCTCAGAGGCAGGGCAGGTCCTGGCTGGCTCTCCAGTGGGTGGGACAGGTTTGCCCTTCCTGTCTCTGCAGGTTGCCCACCTGGGATGGCTGGAGAAGAAGACGGTGTCAGCACTGTTCGAGGCTCCTCCGACAGCCACGGTGCAGGACGCGCTCCAGAACTTCCTGCGGGTAAGGGGATCTGCCAGGAGAGGGGATGGATCAGTGACATCCGCAGGTCACAGCAGTGGAAAGGGGGTGCTTGTGTCCTGCTTAAGCTCAGCCCCCTCAGGTGCTCCATGATGCTTCTCCATCTCCTGGGACCTGTGGAAGGAAAGCTGGGGAAAGGGAATATTGTGGGGCCTCCTTTCCAGAACAGCCAGAGAAAAGACTGGGATGTGGAGGACATCAGAATGATGAGCCAAAGTGTTCAGAACTGGCTTTCAGGGGGTTTGATTTTTCTCGTAAAAGCTGTGCAGTGATTCATTGCTCAGTCCTAATCACGTCTGGGCTGTGCTTCCAGAGTCCCAGAGCTGTCTGAGCTCATCCCTGGGATCGCTTGTAGAGATCCATCCCGTCACTTTAATTTCTCGAGGATTATTTTATTAAAAGCCTGGCTGACTTCTCCGTTTCAAACGTTTCAGAACAGCTACTTGAAGGTTTCAGGGGCACAGTGCTTTATGTATTTATTTGGAGTCCTCCCTTCCTCTCTTTCTTCTTTCCTCTGTTTTTTTTCTTTCAGAGCAGCAATAAGCCTGAGGTAAGAATTAAATGTGTCCTTGCATATCTGCTTGTCCCTGTCACAAATCCCCCTCTCTTCCTACAGGTCGAGGAGCTGAGCCCAGGATTTTCCAAAGCAGGAAGAGTTTACATTGCCAAGGTAACCACTCACTTCTTGCTTTTTTAGATCCTAGGGTAAGAAATAGTTCCATTAAAAAATCATCTTGGGCTGTAAAGTGCTGAGCAGGTGGAAAATACTCCACTCAGGAGCCAGATTTTGTAAGATGACAGTATTTCTTTTTAGTTGCAGCAGTAAATCCGTGGAAGTCTTAACCTGACCAGACTTTCAGCGTTGATATTAAAATTTGGGGTTCCTTGTGTGTGATCTAACTGGGCTGATGGGTTCTTATTGGGCTCATGGTGCCTGGCAGGTGTGACTGAGCTCCAGAAACAATCTGCAAGTGTACAAATTACCTTGGAGGTGAATAGGACCACTTGGTTTAGGGTATTTTTCTTCCCTGATCCCAGGCTCTGTCACTTTGGGTCACATCCTTCATCACGACCTTTAAAAGGGGGCATTTAGGGTCTAATTATTTGGAAGGAGGGAGTCCCTGGTGGTCAAGTGGTTAAGGTGCGGCGCTGTCACCGCCGAGGCCCAGGTTTGATTCCCGGTCAGGACACTCCCTGGGCAGATGGAGCTCGTTAGCCCTGTAAGGCAATCCATCTACGTCCTGAGGACCTCGCTGCCACCGTCCAAGCTCGCTTGGCCCCGGCAGATGAATCTCAGGATTAAAGGGTGGGCTCAGTTCCACGCACACTGTGTCTCACCTAAAAAATCCAATGCGCAGGCTGGAAGGTGTGAAGACCTTCCCCAGATCTTCGTTCGCGAAGACTGGCCATTATTTGCTGCTCTGATGGGTTAAGCTTCAAAATAAAAATTCGTTGTGGTCTATAGACATTTTTACTGATATTCAGCGATTTCAAAGCCTTTGAGGATGTCCAGGACTCCCATCTAGTCTGACACTCTGAGACTCCCATAAATATTATTTATTATTACAACTCTTGCAGCTGAGCCTCATTTTTAGCAGCCTGGAGAACGATGTGCATTCCAGTAGAGAGGTTTTGTGGTGAAACCAGAGTGAGGAAGTAGTCAGTGGAAATCCAAATAGAGCTTTGGAAGTGATGAAAACCACGGGAACACCTTAGAATCTCCAACCAAAGCCCCCTCTCCTTGCCCACAAAAGAAACAAACAAAACCATAAAGGAAGTTAAGTATGTTTAATATTCCATCTGGTGTGATTCTAAGGCTCTGTGAACGAAGGATGCTGCAGGGAATATTGGTGCTAGTGGTTAGGAGGCAAAAACAGGTCTTCTTAGCAGTGGTCCAGTTATGTTTGCTGCCTGTTTTTCCCTGTTTAACCCTTTTCCTGTTGTCCTTTTCCCTTCCCAGTGCTACAGGGACCTGGGGAACAGCTCTGCGGCCGCGCTCTGGGTGAGCCTCGCCTCCGAGCTGCCAGGGAACACAAAAGAGGTAACAGGATCAGCAGGGGCTCTGGGATGAACAGGGAGAACTCAGTTACAGAGAGAAAATGGGTCCTGCCCCTCTGCTCCACTGAGATCCCACCTAGATCACTTCATCCAGCTCTGGGATCCTGCACAGGAAGGACGTGGACCTGCTGGAGCGAGTCCAGAGGAGAGACCAGGACGGTCAGGGGGATGGAGCAGCTCTGCTGGGAGGAAAGGTTGGGAGAGTTGGGATTGTTCAGCCTGGAGAAGTTTCAGGGTGATCTGATGGTGGCCTTCCAGT
This sequence comes from Empidonax traillii, assembly GCF_003031625.1. NCBI lineage: Eukaryota > Metazoa > Chordata > Aves > Passeriformes > Tyrannidae > Empidonax > Empidonax traillii. Next base: position 843,653 of record NW_020955654.1, read on the forward strand.
GCCTGACGGGAGCCCACAGGACAGATGGACTTTGGACAAGGGCCTGGAGTGCAAGACGTGGCATAGTGGCTTCAAACTGGCAGAGGGCAGGGTTAGATGGGATATTGGGAAGAAATCCTTCCCTGTGAGGGTGGGCAGGCCCTGGCACAGGTTGCCCGGAGGAGCTGTGGCTGCCCCATCCCTAGAAGTGTCCAAGGCCAGGTTGGACAGGGCTTGGAGCAACCTGGGCCAGTGGAAGGTGTCCCTACCCATGGCAGGGGTTGGCACAGGATGGGCTTTAAGGTCCCTTCCCACCCAAGCCATTCCAGGATTCTGTGATTCTCTGATATGCTTAAAACCTGGTCTGGGGTTGGAGAAAGAAGGGAAATTGTCGGTTTTAGTTGTTTCAATTGAGCTGTGCATTTATCTGTTCCCTTCTTGCATTTCCAGGATGCAGAAAGCGAGAGGGAACTCGAGGAGATGCGCTTGGACTGCAAGGAATAATTCTGGAGAAACTCATCCCAGTGGATACTGCAGAGACAGTAAAATGCCAAAGGGGTTTCATGATCCTGACAACTCCCAGTGCACTTCATGGATAAGCCAAAAGAGCTGACAGGAAAACACACCCAGCAGCACATCCAGGAAAATATCTTGGATTTAATGGGATAAAATCGTGGTTTGTTTTCCCTCATACAGCACTGCATGTGTTTGATTTGAGGACCCCTAAAAATGCCACATTCCTGAAAACAGGTATGTGTGGGAGAGTTTACAGGTAGAGTTTATGATAGAGAAATATTTGTGGTCATATATATATTTATGGTAGGTATATGTGAGATATATACTTTGTGATATAAATGTATATATTTATATAGGCACATACATATTTCTTATCACACACTCTGCCTGTCTGACAGCCTTGCTGCTGAGCTCCCAACTCATTCCTGAGGAAAACTTCAGCCAAAATTTTTTCCAGATTGTTTCCTCTTTTCCTTAATGATTCATTGAATCAGTTGAAATAACTGATAATGCCTTTTGTAGGTATTTAGGGGAGAACAATTTCCTAGCAGGACCAAGGAGCTTTCCTGCACAATCCAGGCTGGAT
>NW_020955654.1:848521-850816 GCF_003031625.1 Empidonax traillii
GCACTGTGCTGGGCTGGGCTGCGGGGAGGGGCTGGGTAAGCCCGTTCCCTGCCGGGGAGCCCCGGGGGGAGCCGTGGCGGGGCTGAGGGGCTGTTGCTCTCTGGGTCTATTTGGAGTTCCAAAACCTTTCCCCGCGCAGAGTTATGAAGCAAAGACTCGTCTCACTTAGTTTGTTGGTGCTGCATTAATGCTTTTTACTCCTTTAATGAACAGTGAAGTAGGGAACTCGGGCAGCAGCCAAGCAACACCAAGTTACTCTGCAACCAGGTGAATTATCTTGAAGTTGATAAGGTGGTCACTTAGAACTTTGGGGGCTCCAGGCACAGGTGACCACCAGAGACCCCCGATGGAGACCCTCAGAGACCTTATAAGAGTTTGTGTGAATGGTAACAGGTGTTGGGGAATGTCCTGAATACAAAACAGGAATGTAGGGAACAAAATGAACCCTCATGTAATGCTGAGCCCTCCCATCAGCTGCAGTGGAGACACCTCTGTGTGCACTGTGGGAGCCGATGGCCAGGACCCCAGGTGGGCTGGGATGATCACAGGGTGTTGTAAGCAAGGAATGCCTGACTTCTAAAAATCACCAGCTGAATCTTAGAGGCTTCTTTGCTGAGCTGTTTTCAGGCAGCCAAATGGGCCCCCAGCAGGGACTCTGTGCCTGCTCTCCCGTGGTTCCGAGGGATCTCTGGGCCTTCACACCGGCACCGAGATGTTCTCAGGAAGGCCCTCAGATCCCCGGAGCAGTCTGGGACATGGGCACGATCCCCCTGCATTTTGGGAGCAGATTGGGCCCCCTGGAGGGACAGTGCTGTTGGTGCCCCCCAGGCTTGGGGACCCCGAGGACTCGAGTGTACACTGAAAGGATTCTTTGGGGAGCTCCTGTGGGTGCCCGAAACTGGGGGACCTCAAAGCAAGGTCCCTGGAATGAATTCAGACATTCCTGAGAGTATCAGAGCTGTACCTGTCCATCCTGCACATGGAGCTCTGAAATGGATTGTAACTGGGTTATAAAAGTGGTGCTCCAACTGCAAAAGAAGTGTGGGATTGGGATTAAGGAATGAGCAGTGATGGTACCATTGGCTGTTTTCTCTCGACAGGAATTGTGAGAGCTGCAGGAGTGGAAAGTGTGGGTTCCAGTCCCCACCATTTGGTTTGCACATGTCCTGGTCAGACACAGGTCCAGCTTCCTCAGTCCTTAACACAATGGAAGGAGAGTTTAGGAATGGCCCTGTGAAGGTGATTGGTGTGATAGAGGTTAAACTGGGAAAACAATTAGTAATTCCTTAGTGTATTTGCCAAAATTACCCAAACCACTGTCAGGAAGAGATTGGTTAGAAAAGTTGAGACAGAAATTAAATTGGAAAATGGGGAGATTGAAATTGTAATTCCTGAAACTAAATGTGTGAGAGCAGCAGCTCTTCTTGTGCACGAAATAACTCCTGTCAGCAACACTGTCCCCACTGAAGTGGCAGATGGAGTTGTTGCTGTCATGTGGGCCAGTGGAAAACAGTTGTGGCCTATGAAGGGCCAGGTTGGACACTTGTCAAACAGCAGCAGAAGTGGCTCTCCAGGTATCCCAATATAAATATGGGAAGCCGAGCGGTCAAGTAAACCAGTGCATGCTGTGACTGCAGAGGCAGGGATAGATTGGGATCCCAAAAAGTGGGGTGGAGATCCTTAGGATTCAGCTGCTTTAGAGCGTGGTTCAGAGGGTGAAGTGTTTGCTGAGGCACAGCCAATAACAGGAGGGAAAGTGGAAGGTGACCCTGATGGTTATCCCGTCAGCCCTGCTGTGGTGGAGGATTTTACTCAGCCTGAACTTTCTGGTGTTATGGAGAGTTTTAAAGCAAAGGCCAGAGAGTCTGTGATCTTCTGGGCAGTTGGGCTGCATGACCTGGGAGCCTCTGGGATCAGATTGGACTGGGCAGACAGGGAGCAGTTTGTCCTGTGGAGCTGTGCTGGGTTTGTTCAGGATGCCTTTGGAGGCAGGGCTGGAGAGGCTCCTTTGTTGGCTGTAGTGGTGGAAGGTTGTCCCAGGAGGGCTGGAGCCCTTCCACCTCCTGCTCCCCCCGTGAGCCCCGACAGGACCGTGCACTTGGCAAGGGAGGGCCCCCCATTTCTGCCTTGTGCTGAGGAACACGGGAGTCAGTTCCCTTTCCCTGGGCAGGGCAGGCAGGGCATGTTTACCTGCCCCCCTCGAGGGTGGCTCCATAAGACCTGACTTGGTCACCAAATGCAAACAGTAAATAGAGGGGGTCCATTAGTGACCTTTGGGCATCAGGTAGAACAACT
>NW_020955654.1:852210-854745 GCF_003031625.1 Empidonax traillii
GAGAATTGCTGCCCCTGAGGACCAGGGTGAAGGCTGTCTGTGCTCAGGTGCCCTGGCTGAAGTGTGCAGTTGGTGTGAGTGTTGCTGCAGAAAGGCAGGCCAGGTGTGTGCAGCTGTTCCGTGCCCTCCACCCTTGGCCCTGCCAGGGCGCCTGGCCAGCGCTCCAGGGGTGGCCAACTTGGAGCTCACGAGAAGCTGCCCGTGCCCACGGCCGGACAGTGCCAGGCCTGGCCTAAAGCCGGCTCTGTTGGTTAGTCTGGCCAGCGGGAGCCTCTTGTGGCCGCCCCGCAGCCTCCCCTGCGGATGGATGCACCCGCAGGAATTGTGGCAGCTCCCGGAGACTGTGGGATCGGCTGCAGCGGGGCTGCCCAGCTGCCATGTGGGCTGGGGGTGGAGTGTGAGGAGGCCGTGGGGGAGGGATTTCTGATTAGCCACAGTTCTGTCTCTCGGGGCAGTCAGGATTTGATGCCTTGCTCGTTTTCTTTTTTATCTGTCACCTCATCCTTACCCTGAGAAGGCAGGGGAAAGTCAACAGCTATTGGAGCAGTTCCTGGGAATGCAATAAAACTCCCTTTCTTTGGACTGCACAAGGGCACGTGCTGAGGGCACCACGCAGCTCCTGCCCAAATCCTGTCCTGTCCCCAGCGATGCCAAGAGCTCGCAGCCTTGGAAAATACACGTGCCCGGGCTGCAGCTCCCAAGGGACGATGCAGGGATTCAAGCGCGCACTCCCGCGGGCAGGGGGGCACTTCCCTGTGGGGGCCGCCGGCCCCTCCAACTCCCCCCGCGGCCGCGCAGCCCCTGAGCCACGGATGCTCCGCTGCCCCCGCGGCCGCTCCGCCACAAGGAACGGCCGGGCAGGATCCGGCAGCGCCGGGACACCGGCCACGGGCACCCGGGCACGGGCAGCAGCAGGTACCGACTCTCCACGGAAGCCCTGGAGTGGGGAATGAGGGATTCCCTCTGCCCGGCGCAGCCGGGAAATCCGCCCGCCGCTCCCCCTCTCCCAGCCGGGGAGAGGTGGCGGCTCCCTGGGAGCGCAGGGGGAAGCGATGCCGTCTGCCCTCCGAATGTGGGGCAGCACACCTGCCGGACTGCCCTCTCTCCAAAGAGCTTCCACCGAGCCATCGCTGCAAAGACCCAAATCCCAGCATTTAGGGCTCTTGGAATGTCGCTGGGAAACACCTCGTTTAAGCGGACACTTCCCTAGGAACGATTCAGCCCCAATATCGTGCTCCGTAAGCAGGGGACAAAAAACCTCCCTCTCTCTTTGGGTTGCCAAGCGCTCCAGCAGCAGCAGGAGCTGCCTTTGCCCATCCCAGCCGCCCCGCGCTGTCCCGAGCTCAGCTCACCCCTCCAGAAGCCGCAGGACGGGTCATTCCCCGAGGAAGGGGGAGCTCCCCAGGAGCCCCCGCACGGAACGGGCACCGAGCGCTCCACAGCGAGCCCCGCCAGCCCCGGGAGCCGAGCCGAGCCCCGACCCACCACCGGAGCCCCGACCCACCACCGCAGCCCCTCCCGCCCGACCCCGCACAGCTCCGGGGACTGCCGGTCCCGCGGCGCCCTCCGGGAACACCGGGAGCGACCGGGGAGGGGAAACACGGATTGGATTTTTTCCGGAGTACGGAATGGGAGAAAACCCGGACTGGATTTTTTGCTTAGTACGGAATGGGATTAAAAAAAGGAAAAAATAGGGAAAAATAAGGGAAAAAGTAGGAGGAAAAAAGGGAGGGAAAAGGAAAAATAAAGGGGGGAAAAAGGAAAAAAATAAAATTAAAAAAAAAACCACAAACCACAAAAAATACCACCACAGCCCAGCAGGTTTCTGGGGGAACCCAAATTCTTTCTGCAGTTCAGAAGCTCCACATCCCTAAAGCATTCCCTTGGGAACACCAAGATTTCCACAAGCATTTTCTAATTCAGTTTGGACTTCCAGCACATTTAGGGACAGTTTAAATCAGAATGAAGGGAATTGGTGGCAGCACAACATTGGGTCAGGGACATCAGGACACTCAAACCATACTCACTGTGGATTCTCCAGCCCCAGCACTCCTGCAGCCTCCTCCTTTCTCACTTCTATTTCAAGGACTCCCATCAGGAAACAGATCCCCGTTCCCAGAAGCAAAGCCCCAAGGCCCTTTTTACAACCTGCAAACCACAAGAATGACCAAGGGCAGTTGCTGGCAGAGGACACAGAGGATTGTGGGGATCAGACACTTTTACCTGGGAGGGATCCAGCTTTCACCTGCCATCCACAAGCAGCTCTGGATTTTCATGCTGCTTTGCTTCACAGGGCCTTTTCTGCCAAGCTCACTGCAGGAGGATTTTGTCTTGTCTTGAGACACCTCTTACAAAGCTGAGCTTCAGGAGAACTGCGGCACTTTTGATTATTCCTGACTCTTCCAGGGCTGCACTTGCCAGGATCCTTAGGGCACGAGGAACCTTCCAGACTGCCCGAAACCTTCACAGCCCACTTGCTCACTCCTCTTGCCACAGCTGGACCAGCTCAGTGTCCCTGAAGAAAGAGAAAATTCA
>NW_020955654.1:856089-857680 GCF_003031625.1 Empidonax traillii
ACAGCCAAGCAGGGACACTTTGCCACTGAAAGGAAACAGTGACAACAGACTTCAGAGGCTGGGACACCACAGCCCCAAACCTGCCCAGGCTCCAGCTGCTGCACAGACCTGTGGCCAGACAGGACCCAAACCCATACCCAGCACAGACCCTGAGGAGGTCAAGCTGCTCATTCCCAACCACAACCAAACATCCAGTGCCAGTGTCTGTCAGCCCCTGCTCCCAGGAATCAATCATCTTTCCCACTTCCTTTCTTTACAAGTTCTTGTATTCACATTCTACTCTCAAACCGTGATTACCAAACTTGGCTGTTACAGGAACCAATCCAACTTGGCTTCCTAATTTTAAAGGATACCAGGTTTGCCTTACCAGTACAGACTCTGGCTTAGGGGTAATTCTTACAAGTTCTGCCCTAGTCCAGTTTCCTGGAATTCCACTGGCCCACACAACAGGAACTCCATCTGCCACTTCAGTTGGGATGGTGCTGCTGACAGGAGTTATTTCCTGCATAAGAAGAGCTGCTGCTCTCACACATTTAGTTTCAGGAATTACAATTCCAATCTCCCCATTTTCCATTTTAATTTCTGTCTCAACTTTTCCAGCAAATCTCTTCCTAGCAAAGGTTTGGATGACTTTGGCAAAGAAAAACTGAGGAATTACCCAAGGTTTTCCCAGTTAAACCCCTGTCACAACAATCACCTTCACAGTGCCATCCCTTAATTCTCCTTCTATTGTGTTAAGGACTGAGGAAACTAGACCTGTGTCTGACCAGGACATGTGCAAACCAAATGGTGGGGACTGGAACCCACACCTTGCACTCCTGCAGCTCTCACAATTCCTGTCAAGAGAAAACAGCCAATGGTACCATCACTGCTCATTCCTTAATCCCAATCCCACACTTCTTTTGCAGTTGGAGAACCACTTTTATAACCCAATTACAGTCCATTCTAGAGCTCCATGGCCCAGATGGACAGGTACACCTCTGATACTCTCAGGAATGCCTGAATCCATTCCAGGGACCTTGTTTTGAGCTCCCCCAGTTTCGGGCACCCAGAGGAGCTCCTCGAAGAATCCTTTCAGTGCACACTCGAGTCCTCAGGGTCCCCGAGCCTGGGGGGCACCAACAGCACTGTCCCTCCAGGGGGCCCAATCTGCTCCCAAAATGCAGGGGGATCTTGCCTGTGTCCCGGGATCTGAGGGCCTTCCCGAGAACATCTCGGTGCCGGTGTGAAGGCCCAGAGATCCCTCGGAACCACGGGAGAGCAGGCACAGAGTCCCTGCTGGGGGCCCATTTGGCTGCCTGAAAACAGCTCGGCAAAGGAGCCTCTAAGATTCAGCTGGTGATTTTTAGAAGTCAGGCATTCCTTGCTTACAACACCCTGCGATCATCCCAGCCCACCTGGGGTCCTGGCCATCGGCTCCCACAGTGCACACAGAGGTGTCTCCACTGCAGCTGATGGGAGGGCTCAGCACTACATGAGGGTTCATTTTGTTCCCTGCATTCCTCTTCAGAATCCAGGACATTCCCCAACACCTGTTACCATACACACACCCCCTTAGAAGGTCTCTGAGTGGCTACATTGAGGGTCTCTG
>NW_020955654.1:859981-861717 GCF_003031625.1 Empidonax traillii
GGCCCCACCCTCAGCCCTCACGCACAAACAGCCGCAGCCGCGCCGGCCCCGCCCGCCCTTCTCTAGCGCGGGCCCGGCAGCCGCTGCCCAATCAGCACTCGAGCGCCTCCGTCCAATCGCAGCCCGCGCTGTCCCTGCGGCCCCGCCCCGCCCGCTCTGCCCGCCCGGCCCGGCCCGGCCCCTCCGCGCCCTGGCCGTGACAGGGAGGGGACAGGAACGACACCCCCGACACGCCGAGCTGCCCCTGCTGCTGCACGGCGAGCGCCTGCCTGACATCTTCCAGCCCTTTAGTGTTTAACTGATGCGTACAAAAGTTTTGCTTGAATTTCCAAACCCTATGGATTCACATTTGAAATTTATTATATCCTAAAATCCCCCAAATAATATAGCAGATAAGAGGCTTTGTTTTGAAATCAGCTTTTATATGAATTAGTATCACTTCACAATATATTTTAAAATTACAAACTTCAAAGGGTTTAGTATTTTACAGAGACACACAACCCTTCCCTGTGAATTTCTAAGCAGTTTTGGGCTGTCCCCTCCCTTTTTCGTGGAACCCACCTGACCCGCTTGATTCCCCACTCATTTTCTGCACCGTAACATCACCCTCCCAGTGACACCGGAGTGCTCCAAATGACATTATCAGAGATGATGACACAGCCACCCCATCCTGCACACGTGTCCCCAGGGATAGGGCGCGGCCAGGTCATCATCACTGGGCGCCGACATCATCATAGTCCTTGTGCCCCGGGAGTTGTCCCGGGGGGTCCCCTGTGGCTCCGGGGGGACTTGGAGGGGGGCAGCTCCCACCTTGGGGACAGCAAAGGCAGGTGCCTGAGGGGGACAGCTCCGTGTCCCCCCTCCAGACCCCACCTAGGGTGTTTCCACAGCCCCCGTGGATCTGGTGCAAGATCCCAGCCCACCACTGCAGCCAAACCCCCCGTGGAGTGGCTCTCCAGGGTGGACAGGGCAGCTGTGGTCCCTCTTACCTGTGGGTGAGACACAGATCGAGCTCCTCTGTGCCACAGGCTCGGAGATGTCTCCAGTGCTGGCAGCGGGGGACTCCTCTGGCACAGCCGTGGCATCGTTGTAGCCATTCGGGGTTCCAGCCGAGGCATCGTCATAGCCGTCCGAGGTTCCGAGACCGGGCAGGACAGGTGGGGCTGGGATTGCAATGGGGGTACGTGGCACTGACCCGAGGGCCATGGCAGGGGCTGGCTGTGCCATCCCCCTCCAGCCGTGCCACCCCTCTCCAGCCGTGCCACCAGGGATGTGCTGGTGGCCCTTGGTCCCTCAGGGAAAGGCGACGCTTCTCTGCCCACAGACGAGGGGGTTGTGTTCCCCCATCTCCCCAGCCCTGGCGTGTCCCCTGTCCCCAACTCTCCCCACTGGCTTCCTGCCCTGTGCCCCTACCTGGGGCTGCCCCAGTGTCACTCCCCTCCACACTGTCCCCAGTGTAATACAGCAGCTTCTTCACTGATCCCTCCCGCGGGGAACCTGGAGGGGGAAGACACGGTGTTGGGGGTGGCCAGAGGTGGCACCGCGGGTGACACAACCTCAGCCACAGAGCACGGCTGTGATGGGACCGAGGAAACCCCCACCACGGGGAGGAGCCAGTGCTGTGCCACCAGGACCCGCTGCTGCGGTGGGACTGTGGGACAGAGCCCGCCTGTGCGGGCAGAGCTGGGGCACGGGGGGCTGCGCCGACCTGGGTGACTGGGCACCTCCTGGTACTC
>NW_020955655.1:0-5305 GCF_003031625.1 Empidonax traillii
ATGCCCCTTAGCTTAGAGAGTTTTTTTAAGTGACAGAGGTGCTGTGAATATGTCCCAGGGACGAATGGTCTGTTTTAGAGACAGCTGTGATCACATCAATAAAAGATGCAGCATCAGTCAGTTACTAAATGACCGTTTAGGCTCTGGGAATAAGTAACAATTAACAAAAACTACTCTCAAGCAAGAGGGAATACTATTCTCTTCAGGAAAGGTGGAAACTTGAAGTTGAGAGCCAAAAATGCCAGTTCATGTGTCCCAAGGGAGCTTTTCCAGAGGAAAAACACAGAAATACTGCCTGTATGGGTGGCACAGAACAGCCCCTGTCTCAGCACAGTGTACCTTTCCACAAGTTTATTTTTTCTGGGATTATTTTGCTACCTACCTCCCAAAGCTTGCTTTGCAGAATCATAGTGCTGTGTAATATACACCTAGAGAGAAAATATAGAGGGTCAGGCTCTTTGCTGGCACGAGCGAGTCAGTGATGACGCTACAACAGTCAGCAGGGGTGGAAAATGGCCCTTTTAGCTAAATATATGAATATATATATATATTTTCCCCAAAGGATAAGCTGGAAATTATAGTGGTATATTCAAGGGGAGCCAAGGGAAAAAAGTGAACATGAATAAAAGGCAGGCACAAAGCCAAGAGGTTTGAACTTAAAGCCACATTTACATGTTAAGCCACGTTTACACACTGAGGCTCCTTTACTGTGACTCCTTTGCCAGCACTGCCAATTCCTGCTGGCATAGGAAGAGGTGCCAGTCCCCAGAAAATTGGGACATCTGAGTGGACGAAGAGGCTGAATGTAGCCACCCCCTCCCCAAGGCAGGGCTGGTGAGTTATTTTGGGAAGGGGCTTGCTGGGATCTGTCTGCAAATTCCTTCTCCTCCTCCTCCACATGCAGTGACTCCTAAAATGCTGCAAGCAGTGGGGAAAGGAGCAGCAGGGCTTCCAGGGTGAAATCTTCGGCTGAAATCTTGGCCTTTCCTGGCTGGTGGGAATGCAGCCCAGACTTCTGTCCAGATGGGAATTCATTCCCTGTGCCCTGAGCTCCAAGCCCGCTCTGTTTGCCTGGCGCCAGCGGCGCTCCTGCAGAGCTCAGCTCTTGCACGAGATGTCAGCGGTGACACAGTGCAGGCTTCAGCTGCTGCTTTGTGAACAGCGAGGGGAACTTGGGATCAGGAATTCCTTACTGGATAAGAAAGGTAGAGGCGTGCAGGAGTGTTGTCACATCCCAGGAGGAGGAGGAAGGTAACCTTCCTCTCTGCTGCATGCCTGCAGGAAGGGGTGTCACATGTGGGGCCCCCCCCATCTCAACTCTATCTGAGTCCTAAATCCCATTTATTCAGGCAAAACTCCCACTGTTTGCAGCGAGGAGTTTTGCCAGAGTAAACACAGCAGCTCTGGGTCTTTGCCCTGCTTTGTTTGCACTGATTGCTCCGAGGGGAAACCCACGCTGGAGCCGTGCATCCCGCCCTTCCCAGTGCTGCCCAATGCACAGCACAAACCTCTCAACTCCTTCAGGGTTTGGGAGGTTCGGGGGGGATCCTGTCCTATCTTTTTCCATCCTATCACCACGTGGGAGCAGCTCAGGAAGACACGTCTGGTGTTCAGGCTTTGTGCCTGGTTGTGCTGCTGTTTTGGCTGAACTGGGGTGCTGGGATGCGGCTCCAAGGAGAGTTTGGGGGGCTCCCATGGGTGTGCTGCAGTTGGGAATTGCTATCCAAGCCTCTCCTTCCGGCTGCTTTGCTTTTATCCGGGTTGGAAGCGCTATGAACCCTCCTGGTTTAGGGCATGCAGCAAATTTGGACAGGATTTAAGACGGGAGCAAACCCCCCTGGGAGCTGGATCAGAGTTTGCTCCGTGCTGGCGGTAATTTGGGGTGTAAACTGGAATGACTGGGAAACGTGCGCTACGCCAGCTCTGGATCCCTGATTTTGGTGTAAACAAAGGGCTAAATGGGGTGTGAGATGAGTTTAGATGGATCGATAGCACTTGGCAACTTTAACAGCCTTTCCGTGTTCCCTTGAGTTATTTCTGCTGTCACAGAGTGTTCCTCTTTTTAATTAGAATTTTTTAAATATAGCTACTGTAGAGTATTTTACGGTGTGTGAATAAACCGTAACAGAATAATATAATGACGTTAGAGATTATGATTTGCCATTAAATACTATACAGACATCGCTCTGGGTTGTCTTTCCTTTAATTACCAAACCAGTCGAGTTGTCCCATTATCTCCTGTTTATTTTTCTGTGTCCTGTACGCAGATTTTATTTTCCAAGTTTGTTTAAGGGAATTGTGCCAAATACACATTTTTATTGCTGGACTGCAAAAGGAGCGGAAGAATAATAAAATCCAATAACAATATTGTCAGCCCTGGGCAATTCAAAACAATGAATTGTCTCAGTTCTCTCTTCTGTGTCTGTCCTCAGCTTAGAAAAAACAAAGATGAACAGATTAGGTACTTTTTTCCTTCGTGTTTTCAAGTTTTAGAGTATAAATTTCCAAGGTTTTCTATGCTATGACGAGGTCTAGAGCTTCCCCTACACACTAGCAATTGCACCAGCATCCTTTTTTAAGTGAAGACTGCATTTCTCAATACCAAATGCCAGTTGGAGCTCGGAGAATAATGTTAATCGGTGGGTTATTTGATTGTTATTTGATATTTCGTGCAAAGCGGCAATGCCTCAGCTGGGCACTTCGGTGGCAGCCGAGTGGATTCTGCTCCTGACTTTAATAGGAGAAGAATCAGGACTGTTTGTTAGAGCTGTTTCTTAAAAGGGAAACTTAACTGCTTACTGAAAAAGCGGATACGAAAAGCACAAACTTGTTCTTTTCTTGCCAAGAACCGTACAGATTATGTCACTGTATTTATTTAAATCTTGTTTCCATTATTTAGTTTCTCTGCTTTCCCCTCCCTTACCCTGCATCTGGTTCTCAGGCACTCGGGCAGGGCTGGGCTACAAACCCTGTAGGGAAAAGGTCAAACCCATAGAAAAAGATATAATTTAGGGTAATATATGCCCTTATTTCTGAATTATTGATATACAGTTGTCAGTTGTTGATCTGAGGGATCCCTTCGAAACAGCTGATTAGTTTTGCAGGGCTCCTATTTTTAATGAAGCTATGCAGTCTGTAATTTGTTAGGAGTTCCTCCTCCTTGCACACCTGGAGGCAGGAGATTAGACCCTCCCAGCAGCTCTGCAAATGCCACAGGTATTTCCCTGCTCCCAGATTCCAAGCAGACAGACAAACAGACACACACAGCCCTTGCTTGTTTATAGGGCAACTGGTTAGTCCTTCCAGTTTACCACATGTTCCAATATAAATTTTCGGTAGTTTAGCAGGGGTAATTTTCGGATGTGCTTGATTCCAGCACGGAAACCAGCCCAGTATCAGGCTCAAAAATGCATTTGCAGGTGTGCGAAACGTGAGAAGCGCCTCAAACGTGAATGACAAAAAGAATTTGTCGAAAGGGGACCCCCTTCGCTGTTTAAAGGGGCTAAACCTCAATCTATGTGCAGAACCACCGGCTATGCGGGATTATTTTTATTTTATTCCGCCAGACATCGCAATTATTTCTACACAGCGGGCCCGCCATGACACACAGCTCCCTGAGGGGAGGGGCGTGTGTGTCATGGCGGCCGGCGGGCGGACTACAACTCCCAGAATGCACCGCGTGACCAAGTAAGATGGCTCAGAGGGAGGGTGCGGACTACAACTCCCAGCATGCCCCGCGCAGACCAGCAGTAATATGTTTCCGTGTGTTTCAGAAGGACTGCGACTCCCAGCATGCCCTGCGCGCCCACAGGCGTCACTCTTTTGCCCGCGCAGGCGCAGAGCGGGGTGTATGCTGTGAGGAGGAGGAGGAGGCGGCGATGGCGCTGAACAAGAACCACTCGGAGGGCGGCGGTGTCATCGTTAACAACAGCGAGAAGTGAGGTGCTATCCCCTTCTCCCTTCCTCCGGCCGCGGCGGCCGGGGGGTAGCGCGGAGCTGCCTTCTTCCCCCGCCCTCCTCCTGCCTTCCCCCCTCGGGGGGAGCGGCTGTCTGTGGGCAGGAGGGTGGTGAGGGGATGAAAGGGGGAGGTTTAAACCTCTCGGGGCCGGCGTTGCTCGTCCCTCCCCCGTCTCCGTGCGGGTTGCGGGCAGTTACATCCCCCTGCCGCAGGGCCTTGCCGGGGGGAGCTGTGCTGGACCGCGGGCCCCGCAGCGCTCCCCGCAGCATCCCGGCCGTTCCCCCCCTGCTGCCGGCCCCGCTGCCGTGCCCGGGGAGGGCTGGCAGAGCCCAGCTCCCACCCAGGTGGTCCAGGATCCCCCCTCGGGGGTGCTCTCGCCTGCTGCACCTGCACCGTGCCCCGGTTCAGAGGCCCGGCGCGGTTTGCTGGCTCCTGGCTCCGTGTGCTGGGGAAGGAGCGGCAGTGCCGGAGAAAGGTGCCGGGATATAACCATGGAAACGACAAGCCTGCACAGAGCTGCCTCTGTGTGCGCGGCCAAGGGCTGCCCGCGCCCTCTGTCTGGGTCTGACGTGGCAGTCACAGGAGTCCTCTGCCTCGGGGGCGGAGGAGGGAGGGCTTCATCCTTCGGGGCTCCTTTCCATGGGGCCACTTAAGCGTCGGTGTAGGAATTCTGCGCCCGACTTCCCCTTGGGATGTGGCCTCTCCTGGAAGAATTTAGTAAGATCGACTCTGTCGCTTGAATTTGCATTTGCTGAAACAACTGCAGCAGTTTAAAGGTGTTGCTGTCCCCGGCTGTGAGCCTGCCCTGGATCGGGGGCTGCCTGTCCCGTGGCAGCCTGGGCTAATCCAGCTGGAATGCTGCAGTCTGGGCAGACCTGGCCCCTCTGCACTTCCAGAGCTTTTGCTGGAGGGACAGGTACTTGCTGGCAGGAGGCAAAGGCAAGTGATTAAGGATGGACACGTGCCAGCTGCCAAAGATAGAGGTGATGGAGGTTTCTGCAGCTTTAGGGATTAGTCTCTAACGTGGGTGCTGTTGTGTCAATACAAGTTACCTGCTGTGCCCATGCAAGGTTTTAATCAGGCCAGTTTCTACCTGAGAATTCAGGAGTCGGTGCAGGCAACACGGGTTAAGGAGGTCTTGTGGCAAGGAAGGGGGAGTTCCTCTTGGTCACATTTTTGTCACAGACACGCTTGAGCCGTGGTGAGACCTTGAAAAACCAGCATTGCTTAAGCCAGGCTGAGCAGTTCCTGCTCCTGCAGCCCTTCCCCTGTCATGTGGGGAGCTGAATTAGGGAACTGACCCAGCAGAAATGCAACACAACTTCAAAAAAAGAAAAAAAAAAAAAA
>NW_020955655.1:5893-78456 GCF_003031625.1 Empidonax traillii
TGTGTCAGCACACCGAGGAGGGAAGAAGCAGCCAGTGCTCCTTCAGTTGCTGCTGCCAACAGAATAGAAAAGCAAACCAGGCTGATGTTGTCTGCTCAGCACGGGCCTGAGGGAGCAGGCAGGTTTGGTAGGTCAGTAAACTTCATGTGCGTGCTGCACTTCTGCCTTGGCCTGTAACACTTGTCTGTTCTCTGATGGTTGGCAGTGTTCTGATGACCTATGACCATGTAGAAATTACCTTCAGTGATATGGAACCCATGCCAGAGGCCTTCAAAGGGACCAAGAAAGGGAGTGTTTTCCTGACTCCCTACCGGGTAAGTGGTGAAAGGTTTTGTCCTGGATAAGGAGATAAAGGCTCTCTGCCATTCTGTATTTAAACGTCCTCAGTGCATGGAAGTCGGGATAATCTACTCCTGCTTGAAGTGGGGCTCATCCCTCTGCCTCTGGGAAGCATTATGAATTCACTGCATATCCCACCTATTTGTCAAAAGATAATAAATCTGGTTAGCCTTTGTACAGGCAGCTGTTTAGTCCATCAGGCATCTTCAATTTGGAAATTAGCAGTGGTCTGGAAATGCTGAGTGCAACAGCACAGCTACTAAATCATAGCTGTGTGGAGCAGCGAGTTCTCTGGGAGCTGTGGGGAGTGTTATCTGAGCAAGGCACTTTGTGGAAGGCTTTATTACTTTGAGGCTTTGTTTTACCCCCGTGGCTGTTCTGTGTAGCTTTTGGCTTGCAGGACTGATGACGTGGGAGGGAGTTTCAGACCGCCAAAAGTCTCTTCGGGTAACAACTCGGGACCGTGCTTCCTTGTTTGTTTTGAGGAGCTTTTGTAATGTTATTCCCTTTTTTAGGTTATCTTTGTGTCCAAGGGGAAGGATGCAATGCAGTCTTTCGTGATGCCCTTTTATTTGTTGAAGGATTGTGAGATTAAACAGCCGGTGTTTGGAGCAAATTATATCAAGGGCACAGTGAAAGCAGAGGCAGGAGGTATGTATGGGACAGGGTATGTTCTGTGTCTCAGTTCAGCTGCTCAGTTCCTGCCAAAGTCCTGGGTAACCAAAACTGAACACTGACCAAATGGGTTTTCACAGTCCTGATGAAATGTGTTTCTTTCTTTGAAACCTGCACCTAAAAATATTCCCCTTATCAGCTCCCTGTTCAGTTACAGTGACCAGGTCTGCTCTGCAACCCACCCCATTCCTGCCCTCTGCAAAATACTGACTTCACTCACCCAAGTGATCTCAGCAAGTAAACATCAGAGGGGAGTCAGCAAGAGTGAGGGTGTTATTTTTCTTCGGTCACTTGGGGTCACCTGTCCCGCCTGCATCCACGCCCTCCTGTGCCAAGGACTTGGATCCTTGCTGGATTTGTTTGTGTTCTCAGCTGCAGATCCCCAGAGCACTGTCCTCCATCGTGGTTCTTGTGCCATTGCTGGGGTGCATCCTGGCAGTGAAAATGGCACTGGGAAGAGAATGGACTGTCTTGAAATTAGGGGAAATCTTCGAGGGGCTGTTTCACGTTGTGTTCAATGAGAAGGTCATGGCAGATGTTTTCAAGAATAATTTTGGGTTTCACCGTTGTTTTTACCAAAGGCACAGAGTTCAGCAGACTTTCATCCTCAGCTCTGTTCAGTCTGTTGGTTGTGGCACAGAAATCCCAGCTCGAGGCTTAGGAGCCTTCAGCTGGAACCCTGAAATCAGCACTGGAACCTCTGTGTGGGAGCAGAGTGGGACCATCCAGCGTGAGAGGGAGCCTGAGCAGTAAAGACAAACTAAACTGTGTGAAAGGCAAAGGGCTTTGGCTAAATCTTTGTGAATTTTCCCCAGAGGCCTTCTCTTCTAATGATGATGTTGCCTTAACAGCCATGAGAGTCTGGTTTAGCTCAAAAAGGCTCTTTAATCTACTTGTTTCTTTTTCAGCTCTGCCACAGCTTCTGCTTTGATGCTTTGTTGTAACTCTGTGCATGTTTGTCTTTTTTATTCTGTAATGTGAGATGTCACAAATTCTCTCTTTTTTTTTTTTTAATTATTATTATTATTATTCTGACATGAAATATCTTCTGTGGACTCATAATGTATTTATGTGGACCATGTTCTTCATTAAGCCCTTTGCTTCACTGGGCACTCAAACTCCCAAACTAATTTGTAGCTGACAGGTGTAGTTGCAAAGGCTTTTTACCAAACGGGATTAACACAATCCCTGTCTTCTGTACTAATCTTATCCAAGGCAGGAGCAAATCCAGTGCTCCTGATAGCTGTGGCAGCTGGTGTGGCAACAGACACAACTCCAGAAAGCTTTTGAAGGTCTCCCTCATGGGTGTTTCTTCTGCAGGTGTCTGTTGACCTGACAATACCACGCTGTGAATTTTTCCGATAGCAGTGTAATTCTGCCACTTGATCTGCCTTTTTTTTTCTTGGATTTTTTGGGATAAGCTCTTTCAAGAGTTATATGCAGGACATCTGTAGATACAACATGGCAGCTAAACAGCACGGAAACAGCTTCTCCTGGCTTCTGAACTCCTCTTGTCTTTCCTCCCTCAGGTGGCTGGGAAGGATCTGCCACGTTCAAGATGACCTTTTCAGCCGGGGGTGCGATCGAGTTCGGGCAGACGATGCTGCACGTGGCCTCACAAGGTATGGGAGTCTGCTGCTCTGTGTCAGGGTTTTGTGGCTTCAGGAGGCCTGGCCTTCACCACACAGCAAGGGCAGCTCTAGGTTGCAGCAGGTTGGACTCAAATATGTGTGAGTTTCAGGCTTTACCTGAAATTTGCTTACTTTTAAAAAATACTTTTTTTCCCATCCAGCGAACAGCAGATTTGTTGGGGTGACACTTGTTTGTTTTTCCCATAATGACTCCCTAAGTTTGTCGGTGTTCATTTGATGCAGGCTTGATGTTTTTCATGAGATCTTGTCTTTACTTTTCCAGTCTCCAGAGGTGAGATACCCAGTGGAGCTTATGGCTATTCCTACATGCCAAATGGATCCTATGCTTTTGCACCTCCTGCAGCCAACGGGGCTTATCCATACCCGCCACCTCCTCCTGGTAAGTCTGGGAATTGAGGCTGGGGATTGTTCCAGTTGGTAAGAGTTCAAATAGGTAAAAAGGGGAACGCAAACTTCACACAGTGTTTTAGATTGGATTTGATGACTTTGTACAGCTTTTGTTCCTGAGTTTAATTACATCTGCCTTGGCTTCTTTGGGCCGTGTAACTCCACCCAAAGGAGTTAAGTCTTTTGCTGTGTGATTTCCTTTCCTGACAGACTTTTATCCTGGTCCTCCTGTGGCTGATGGAGACAGGGGCTACATGCAGCTTCCACCCCCACCATATCCAGGGCCCATGGAACCCCCTGTCAGTGGTCCAGACCTGCCCTCCACTCCTGCAGGTAAGAAAAGTGTGTCCAGGTGAATTATCTCACAACACTTTTGTTACCTGTGAGACAGACATTGTTTCTTGTCTGTTTTCTCTTGGGGAACTTAAAAGCTCCACTTAGAAGGTTAAAGTTGTTTAGGAGAGGGATTAGGAAACTCCTGCAGCCTGTCCTCTGTCTCCAGCCCTCTCTATCCAGCTCAGTCTGGAGGCCAGCCTGATTCTCTCAAGAGTAGGCAACCTTAGTGGGTATTTTACAGCTGGATTTATTCTTCTTTTGACAGACAAAATACAGTTTGTGATTCTCCTGCGGTGGTAATCTTGCCCTCATGGAGGAACACAAAGAAATTGATGTTGAAATGTATTCCCAGCCCATTTTAGTTTGCAAATGTGGCTTGGGTGATGTTCACTCCCCCTTCCCCTGTTTCACTCTGATTACTTTTGTTTAACCAATATGGAACAGGGAACTAGATGATGGAAAGGAGGTGGGGAAATATACCACACTCATTTTTCACTCATTTGGGATTTATTAAAATGATTTTGAACATGTTCTTCATAGGTCTGCATGTGGTTTGGGGGGAAGAGCTTTTGTGGTTGGACACAGCCACAGATCTCTTGGAGATAAGGATATTTCTCTAGATGAGGATTTAACTTCTCTTAGGTTTGAATAAACAACTATTCATCCTTGAATTATTATTTGGAAAGTGGCACTGCTCCAGAGGGTTGTACAGGATTTTTGTGCTCTGCAGAAACAGAGAATCTAGCTCATCCTCATAAATTTCCATCTTTAAAACACAAATCCCCTGAGCTGCTGTAAACTTGTGCTGATTTTTGTTTTGCCTCGTGTCTTCACTCCCAGGAAGGCTGGTTTATTCACTGCCAGTTTAAAGGGTACTGTCTGTATCCAGGCAAGGCAGCAGTTAGCATTTCACGGCTGACAGGCAGGTCCCAGCTGACATTTCCAAACCAAATCTTGCTCAGTTTCACCAGGAGTTGACAATCCTGTGGCGACTGGAAGAGATGATGGTCAGTTGTGTTTGTTGTAGCTATTTTGCAACTCGAGCACTGGTCGTACCCTGCTCTGTTAGTAGCACTTGATGGCCAGGAACATGGGGAGTTTTTGTTGGATTGTAAGAGTTCTCTGTGTCCCCCAAACCTGTCACTTCTCTCTCTGTGACAGCTGAAGCAAAGGCTGCTGAAGCTGCTGCCAGTGCTTACTACAGCCCAGGCAACCCACACAATGTCTACATGCCCACGGTGAGTCCCTGTGTCCTTCTGGGTTTGCACGGGGAGCTCAAGGCTGTGTCTGGCAGTTCTTCTCTCAGTGGCACAGCACAATTTGTCCCAACTGATTTTGGTATCTTGGGGTTTCGGGGGTGGGGGTGGGGTATTTTGTCTTAGCCATGACCTGATGTTCTTTTACCCTCTTTATTCCAGGACCAGCCCCCGCCTCCTCCGTACTTCCCACCAGAGGACAAGAAGAACCAATAAGCTGACACAGAACTTCTCCACAACTCGATGCTTTCTTTTTTTTCCATTTTGGCAGAATTCTGGGGCAGGGTCCATAGCACTGAGGAGTAGAGCCTTCCCCCAAGGCACATGGCTTTCAGGGGCTCTGGTAGTGGGTGTGTGCAGAGCAAGGGGAGGGATTTCAGCAGCCTTGGGTCACCTCTGGAGCTCTGGGGGTTTGCTGTCCTGCAGCATTCCCTCCTTCCTCGCTACAACTGGAGGTTCTCTTCATCTGTGATTGCTTCCCTCAGCTCTGTTTCCTTTGATACTTAAATTGTACCTCTTCAGAGTAAGCAGCTGCTCCAAACTGCTGATTAACATGCCCATAACATGGAAACAAGGTTCCTGGGGGTTTGGAGGTATCTTGATTTTACCTTAGTGTGTAATCCAAGAGCACCTCTGGACACAGGGGTGTCTCTGGTTATTCCTCTCAACCCAGAGTGTCACATCCAACTCTTCCCTCTGCTGCCAAGAAAGGGCTTCAAAGGGAACCTTTGGCATCTCAAAGGAGATAGACACCTATGGTTTGGTTTTCTTTTTAGCTAAATCATTCCTGACAATTGTAGTGAATAATCTGGTAGCCCTCCAAATTCTCCTGCTGCACACAGTGTATGACACTGCTCTTTACAGGGTTCTTCAGTAGCATCTGACTAGTTTAGATCCCATGGGAACACTAATGTTTCTGTTCTCTTTTTTCCAGTTGTGTGAGTCACTAAATCCTGAAAATTCTCTTTAGAGTCTACAATGCACTTTTGTTTTTAATTTGTTGTAACATGAGTTACAGTTTTTGGCCAGTGGAGCATCTTGCTGCTGGGATTTACCAGGTGAATTAACAGCTAAGGAAGAGAAAGTGGTTGCTTTATTTCTTCTGCCCTGGAAGCACTTGAGAGAATGTGCAAAACTTTGGCATAAGCTGTAAGGTACAACAGAGCTGCTGGTTTGAATGTTGTTTATTGCTGTTAGTGTTCCTCTTCCAGCTGTGAATTTCCTTCCCAGTCACTTTAATACAGACTCCTCAGAGGGTTCCAGCATTTTCCTTCCATAGCATTGACTCCTTGGTCTCATTAGCAACAACTCCAGTGCAGAACCTCTGCAGGACTGACCAGAATCTGGGTTGTGAAACTTTTGTGTTGTACAAAGCTTTGCACAAGTCACACTTACTCTGACTTCTGATAGCTGAGAGAGAAAATCCTTCCCAGCAAGTGTGATGAAAGATCCCTGTGCTAGGGAACTGCTGAGACTTGCTGCATGCAGCCTGCTCGGAGAGAAAAAGGGTCCACCTCTTGTTTTCTTTTTGTTTGAGTTTAGCTGATTAATGAAGTTGCTACTATCTGTGCACTGACTTTTCTAGAATTGCTACTGCAGTGATGTAAAGAAATGGTTATTTTAAAAAAAGTATTTATTTTGAAAATGTTTGATTAATATATTAATGTTAAATGAACTTTTGAATGCAGATTTGTTTTGCCAAGACTGTGAAAATAAACAGAAATCAGCTCAGAACTTGGGGCATGCTTCTGTTTATTAGTGGGGTAACTTGATGGTGACTTGATAGCTTTGGATGGGGAGAGGGGGATTTAAACAGCAAAATCACTTGGGTTTTGTTCTTGGCTGTTCATCCCTTTTGACTCTCCTGTCCTCCCACATGGCTGTTCTGCTGCTTTTTAAGGCTGGCTGAGCCACTTGGGTTGGTTTTCTTTAGAAGAGGTGGGTGGAGGAGGAAAACATTTAAGAGATAAAACATTACAGTCCACTAGGAACTGGCTAAATCCTGTTGTGTGAATTAAATTACTGCACATCAAGGTTTCCTCAATCACATCCATGCAACTGTAAGGTGCTGCAGAAACCTCTCTGTACTGGCTCTGTCCCAGTTACCCTCTACTCCCAGACAGAGAATCCTGGAAAACACAGATTGCACGGACTTTCCGGGTGTCTTGCCCAGCCCAGCTCCCTGTGCAGCTCTCAGGCCAACAATCAGAACAAATCCATGAGGCTTTTTAAAAATCTTTCTTCAACTGAAGGTCCTCAAGAGAGAAACATTTACCTACCTGCTCCCATGGGAACGGCTCCATGGCTCAAGCTGAGTCTCTTCCCTTGGTGTGGACAAAGGGCAAGACCTGCAGAGACACCATGAGGTCTGCTGTCTGGAAAAAGGGAAATATATTTAGAGGATGAGTCAGGCTGGAATAAATGAAATATTCCTTTCCTCAGCACGGGTGTCCCTGAGCTAAATCTGGCTTTTGAACTGTGGGCTTTTCACAGTGCTTTGGGGTTGAATGTTCCCATTCTCCCAGGCTGGAGCTGGTCGTGGTCTGTGGGGAGGGGAGGAGGAGCAAAACAAAAGAGACTGAACCTGGTATTCCTGTGTGCTTGGAGAGAGCTGATGGGAAGTGGAGCACATTTTGGGAATGCTGAAGCTGTGGGGCCAAAAGGCTGGGGCAAGTCACACAGCCAGGCAGGGCTGATGCAGGTGTTGGGGTGAGTGGAGCAGCACAATTCTAGATGCTGGTGAGAATCCCTGTTTGAAGTCCCAAATTCGGCTTAGATACTCGCTGCCATCTCCCTAACGGGAATTGAGAGCTGTTCTCTGCTTGGGAAATGGCTTAGGGAGCATGGAAGGGTCAGCTGGTCCTGCTGCCCACATGAAAGGTTTTAAATATTAAAGCAGGGAAGTGCAGTTGAAAGTCTGCTGCTGCTCTGGAGTGGGGTGGGAGTAGGGCAGCAGGAAATGTTGTGCATTAACACGTCTCCAGGTCTGGACCCTACCTTAATGATTAACCAGCTGAGCAGCAGAGGGATGTCATGTGAAAGCCAAATTGGTGCCATTAAATTCCAGTATTTAGATGGTATTATACTACTGAAGGAAAAGAGGGGCCACAGGGAACAGTTAGTGCTGAATCCTTTGGCAGAGAGAGGTTTTCCACCCCCATGTGCGGTTCCGTCTCCTTGGTGTGACTCAGGCTCTTCACCCGAGAAGTCTTTCCCTGCCCCTTGTGTCTGCTCCCTGTGCTGAAAAGGTGGCTGTTTCCCTCCTCTGGGGAGAGTGGTGTAACTGGGTATTTCCAAAGTGCTTGGAGGTCTTACACAAAACAAGTGTTGCTGCAGGAACCGCAGGTGCTACTCAGAGATTTCCTACTGTTGGCCCTGAAATCTTGGTGCTGTCACTGGGGGCTGGGGAAGGTCTTTGCCCTGGATTACTTCATCCTTAAGGATTAAGGATCCTCACAGGGTGAGGATTACCCCATCCTGTGTGTGCTTGCCCAGGATTGCCTCCAGATGAAGGAAGAGACAGAGCCCTCCTCTTCCTCCACACCCTTCTGCCCAGATTTTACCTCAATTGCTCCTGTTTCGTGCAACTTACTGCATAAAAATAATTATTTTGCAATATTTTTTTTCTAGCTGGGGAGATGCACTGAGCAGTCAAAGGGACTGGGGTTAACCCAACCTGGCCAGCACCTCCCTGTCCTCTGCATGTGCCTTCCTTTGAGGTCTGTGAGGACTTCAAGCCGCTCTCCGAACTGTAGACAGTCAAATTGCGTCTCTGCCACGTGATGGACGCCGTGATTTATGAGCTTTGGCTCACTGCACTGTCTCCCTTCTCAAGTGCTGCCGGAGGTGGCAGGAGGCGTGGGGTGAAGTTTGGATCCAGCTGTTCCCGGAGCAGCTGGGAGCAAGGCCAGCCCAGGGAGCGGCTCGTGTTGGCGGAGGCAGTGGGATCACAGGCTCCTCCAGCTGTGAAGAGCTGCCAGCTGTGTGGTGGAGGTGGGTTTAGTCAAGGCAGGCTGTGACCAGGGGGCAGTTTCAGGTTAAAGCTGCACAGATAAAGCCCAAGTGACAAACTTGGAGGGTTGTGGGTTGGTGTGAAATGCCAGAACGCGCGGGGTGGGGATCTTTATTTTAGTCAAGGGCTCTCTCTGCAGCCGTAGCGGGTGTTACTCACCCGTCTGCTCTCCAGAGTGAGTCAGCTCCAGGAGCTGCCACCATGAGACTGAACTGGAAACCGGTATTTCAGCACCCTCCTTGCTCAGGTGCCGGCACTGAGCCACCCCGAGAGGCCCCAGCGGGATGTGAAGGGACCCGAGTCACAGAGAGCAGGAGCAGGGAATTGTACCCACTGGTGGGGGCTGCTGGATCTCACACCTCAGGGTGCAAACAGAGCAGGATCCACCTCTGCTGCGTCCTCCCAGCCTGCCTGACATCTCCTACGATCCCTGGATACCGGAGCAAAAGGTACTGGCTTGTCTCCATTTGCGAGCTGGGTTCGGCAAATCCCATCTTTCTAAACCTTTCCTTTCCCTTGCTCAAGTCGTGTCTCCTCCTCCTCCTCCTCCACATACTTTGCTCTGCAAGGGCTGGGCCCTGGCTGGGGCACAGTCACTATCCCCGTGGCATGGATTGACTGCAATAATATTCCATGGTTTGGTGTGTCTGTCTGGAATCTGGGGGTGGTGGGAGGGGTTCAGCCCTGCAGCCTCCTCCTGTCATCCAAGCCTGTGGCTCCACAGGGCTTGGAAGGCTCCTCAGGGGCTCTGATGTGTGTGTGTGGAGAATTGCTGGTGGAAAACCTGTGGGAGAAGTGCTCTGGTGCTGAGAGTGGTCGATAATTTGCCATGTGTGCTACAGGATTAGATGGTTAACGGGCACCATGGGGCATGGAGGGTGTCTGGGATTCAGCCTGAAGTTCTTCCACCCGCTCTTAACTCAGCACATAAAATGGCCTTGAAATCTGTGTCCCCTCTTCCCTGTCCCTGCAGTGAGAGCAGCCACTGTCCCAGCCCTGCAGTGAGGGGGTGATAAATCCAGAGTCTGACACTGAATTCATCTCACTGGGAGAGGGAAGTGGAAGAAATAGTTCCTGCACACACAGAGCACATGACAGTGATGGTGAAAACACTTTCCAGTGCTCACAAGGTGCTGCGAGGCAAATGAGTGGGGACTACCCGTGAAGTCTGTGACCTCCTTGGAGTCATCCTTGCACATCCCTGCCGTGGAGCTGGCAGCTCTTGTGCTCCTGCACGGGGCTCCCAGGGGGGACGGAGCTTTCACAACTGCCCTGTCGTGGGTGGGTGGCTGGAAGTCCCCTTTGCTCTTCCCAGAAGGATGGAGCTTGCCTTGACATCATCCTAAGATGGCCCAAATGATGTGGGAGGTGCTGTGTGTTCCCTCAGTCCTTCCCAGCTGCCATCAATTTTTGGGAGGTGCCCTCAAAGCTCTCAGGGGAGCCTCTGGCAGGAGGGATGTGGGGCTCGGGCAGAAGTAACTGGAAGGCCCCCCCAGTAAACAAGGAAGGGGGAATGGCTGACATCCCTGTGGAATCACTGATCCCAGAGCACCCAGTGGTTCCTGGGTGGGGGGGAACCCCATCTGGGCAGTTCTGAGGAGGGGGAACAGGGATGTCCCTGTCCCTCTTCTCATTTCAAAACCACCTTCCTCTCCTCTGTCCTGTGCCTGCACTTGCCAACCTCGGGCAGGCGCAGCCGGGTTTTGCAGAGTCATCGGACCCCGTGTTTAAAAGGAGAAGTGAGGGAGGGACATGTTGAAATAAATTTTTTGACTATTTGCCCATCTCCATCAGAGACCTGAGGGTGAGGCCAGGCTGCAGCTCCAGGGCTATCAAGCCAAAAGGTAGGAGATAAACTGCTGTTAATGATGGCAGAGGGTCCTTTCCCACCAGGCCTTCCTTTAAAAGGGAAGATGATTCCCTTTAAAGAGGGTGATAATGCTTGTTCTTTGGAGATCTGTTTTCTCAGCTGCACCTATAACCCTGGTGGTTATAGCGAGCTGTGGATTTTACTTCTATCAGGGGCAGGTATAAAGGGGTTTTTTTTTCTTTGGGATGAGTTGTTTTTTAAATGAATGTAAGGCTTCACTCTGTATTGTGCATGTTTATGGTAGTTATTTTAAGAGACAGACTGATGGTGTGGGAAAGGGAGGGTTGTTTTGGGGAATGCTGACCCTTTGGAGAGTCCTGACCTGGGTGTCTGGGATGTCTTGCTAGTTGTCTGCCAGTTATTGGGATTGTCTCTGCTAACCAGAAATCTGTGCTCATTGTGGAGCTGCTTTCAGAGCTTTTCTTGTTGTTTCCTGGACAAGGAGTAATTCAAGGTGCAAATACGATGACAAATGGGAACTCAGTGATTTTTTGTCTCCGGTGTTTTGCGGAGCAGGTGGCTGCTGGTAAAAAATCCAGGGGGGAAAAGGGTATTTGCTGTTCTTGAAACCTGGTCACCAAACAAAACCTGATCTCTCTTGGCACACACAGAGGCTCAAATCCATGCGAGCCCTGCACAGAGACCTTCCTGAGGACCGTGCTGGCCTCTGGTGGGAGAGCTGGCTATGCCTGAGCACTTCCAGAGGGCATTGCAAATCACTGCAGTGACCAGCTGGGAAACTGGTGGGGAAACTGCTTTTTAACAGGCATTTAGTTCCTGCACACACAGAGCTGAACTTTTCCTCTTTAAAACCTGCAAAACTTTGGCTCAGCCACCAGCTCCTGGCTACAGAACGACTGCCTGGTGCTTACCAATATTTATGTGCAGTGGATTTTATTTCTTCAGCGTTACAAGGAGAAGGGAGGTGGATTTGAGGATTGACTAAACTGAGTCGTTCTCTCTGTGCTGGTTGAGGCAAGAGACATCTCTTCATTATCTGCTATTTTTTGCAGAAGAAGCAGCAAAAGGTGTGAGCAGCTTGGAGATGCTGCATCCACATCCTGCCTTTATCTCTGTGGTTGCTCTTGGCTGGACCAGATTTTGCAATCAAAGCTAAGAGCAAAGAGGACAGCAATTGTTTCCAAAGGCCATCGTGCACTTTCTGTCTCCAATTCCCCCTGACAACACTTTGCAGTGGAGCACTGATGTCCCAGATCATTAAACTGCATTTGTGTGTGTCACAGGAGCAGGAATTGGCTCCTGCACCACCTCCCCCTCCATGAGAGAGGGAGGAGATGCTTTTAAGCTGTTTGCCCAAGGTGAAGCCAATGCTGGGCTGGATAAAGTCAAGGCTGAGGCTGGCAGGGCTGGGCAAGCACCTCTGAGCATCTCTGCCAGCACAGGGGATGGGCATCCTCACTGGGTGTGGGGTGAGGAGGCGGCTCCAGCACCAAGCTGGGGAGTGCAGAAGGGAGGCTGAAGGACCAGTGCCTGGGGACAGTGCCAGAGCCCTCCTGACATGGGAGCGAGTGTAACAAGCAGCTTTTTCAGACCTTTTTTCCCTCTCCTGGCCTCCCAACTTCAGGGAACCCCTCTTGCCAATATAACCTGCTCTTACAGGGTTCCAGGGCAAATGGAAGTTGTGTCTCTCCTAAAGCAGCTAAAGCAGTGCTTAATTAGCCTTTATCAGAGGACTAGATGATTGCAAGGCTGAAAGGGACTGGCTGCCTGCCCCCATCCTCTCACAGGGATGCTGCTGCCAGCATCCTCCTGCAGCCCTGGCTGGAGCCAACAGACTCAGTGCTGCTGGGTTGTGATGCCTTCCACGGTAGTTAGGGGGACAAACTGTCCAGTGCAGTTTCCATGGTCGTGGTTTCCTGTTTGGACTCAGCAGAAATCCCTGGAAGGGCTACAAAGCCCTACTGATCCCACGTGGAGCCTCTGCCCCCGGTGTTGCATCAGAAGGATCTTGTTTGTGGCTTCCAGGAGTGTCCATGGGCCAGAAATGGGAAGGCTGGGAAGACAAAACTGCCCTTAAGGGAGGGTGCAGTGTCAGCTGTGATCACATCCCTGCTGCACAGGGCCTGTGGCTCCTCAGCAGCCCCAGCAGTGACACCAAACCCCAGCAGTGACCCTGAGCACAGGCTGATGTCCCTGTCCTTCCCTGGGCTGTGGAACAGCAAAAGCTTTTGCAGCTCAGCAGCCCCCAGGAGCCCCAGCGAGGCTGCTCTCCCATGTGCCTGTAGGGCATGTCAGACACCCAGGAGCAAACCTGCTCTTCCCTTGGCCATCTCCTGGTGCCCACCCATGCCTTGCCCCCATCTGCCACCAGCACAGGCGTTCCGATAGGGATCTGCTCCGCTGCCGGTCTGTGATAATCAACTGCCTGGGAGCTGCAATCAGATAAGGTGTTTGCAAGAATGAAAGCTGATGGCAGAGCACCAAGTGTTTAACTTCTTTTCCTGCTGCTTTTTTTCTCGGTAACCAGCTCTGTCTGGACAGCCCTTTTGGGAAGAAGGCCACCCGCCCTTTCCCATCACTGTCCCTGGCACATGCACTCATCGCATCAGTTCTCAGCCCAACCTCATTCAACACCTTTGGGTGTCACAAGGATTTCCCACCCTGCAACTTTTGCACGGGGTTTTAAATCCCCTCCATCCTTTGGGGCTGAAGACACCTTCTGCTTTCTGCAGGGCCTCTGTCTGCGCTCACAGGGCATTACAGACCCCAAACGCACACTGAAGCCCAGATCCTCCACGTTGCCTCCACCAATCCTCCCCATCACCCCCATTCCCTGCTTGGCCTTGACATCTCAGGACTATCTCTGTCCACTTGCTCCCAATTCCTTGCTCATAAATAACAGCAGAGACTGGGTGTGACGTCTTTCTTTTGCCCCCCTCCGCTCTGTTCCACGAGGCCCCCATCACCCAGGGGGTGCTGGGGAGCAGGGCTGGGGCGTCCCCGAGCTGCTCTCGAAGGAGCCCTGTGTGCATTTCCGCTCGCTAAAATGGCCACGGTGAGATAAGGTCTGTGGTTTCCTTTGAGCAAGCGAGTGAGTGGGAGAGGCAGCAGCTTCAGGCAGAGCTGCAGCCGCTCCCCTGCCGTGCTCAGCCTGCCCCAGAGATGGATCCTGCTGGTGAGACCCCCGAAGGGACCCTCCCCAGGGAGGAGAGTCCAGAGGTAGGTGGCCTTGACCCAGGGGAGCGTGTTTGGGGTGCAGTGGCCCCAGCAGGGGATCTGCACCCTGGGGAGCAGAGCTGGGTGCTGAGGCTGCAAAAGGGGAATGAGAGAAGAGGGATGGAGTCCATGTCCAGGATGCGATGCTTTGCAAGGGCGACCGAGGGATGGGGGAACCAAACCCGTGTAAATGGGCACCCAGGGGTGAGTGTGGGACTGGCTGCAGCTCTGTGCTGGCATTGGGGGTCCCCTTTTAGCTCAGACAGAGTCTCCTAGTGCCTCATAGCCCCTCTGGGCTCCCTCCTGCCAGCAGCTCGACCAAAGCCCTGCCCTGGGCCAACCCAACCAACTTCCTCTGCAACGGACAGACAGATGGTGCCCCTGTGTCTGTCCCTGTGAGATGAAACCTGCAGTTCTGCCCAGTGCTGCTGGGAGCATGAGGGTCTGATCCCTTGTGCTGGATTCCTGGGATGACCCACCCCTCCTCAGGACTTGTCCTCCCTCCCACATGCCCTCTTCTCCACAGCTGGGCTGGCCTCCTGCGCCGCTGACAGTGGTGGGGTGATGCCAGTGGCTGTATCTGGACCTGGATTTAAGCAACACTCCTGGATTTCAGCTGGGCTCTTGGCGTGGGGATTAGCAGCAGTAAACACATCCTGGTGGCTCAGCTCAGCTTTAGCTTAACCGGTCCCATGCTCATATGGGCGAGGATAGAGCAGATCCCGCAGCCGCTGCGCCCGATGACAGAAGGGAGCAGCAGGGACCTGCCCCCCAAATCAGCAGCAATTCCTCCCCCTGCCCTACTCCTCACGCTACCCCACTGCTGGACAGGGAGCAGGTGCTTGTCCCTTGCTGATAAGTAGCAGCAGCAGAGAAATTAAGTCCTTTTTCTCTCCCCTCTGTGCTCACGACCTTGCTGTGGGGCAGCTGGCACTGCTGAAGGATTTGGGATAGGGCCGTGCCCCCCATGCCGTGGTGCAGGCAGGACAGTGCCAGCAGCAGTGGAAGGTGGATGGTCCCTGGTCAGGGGCAGGCAAGAGCAGGCTGGGACCCTCCTGCATGCACTGGGTCCCCCTTTTCCAGGGGCCTTTCCCAGGAGCCACCACAGCCCCCAGCACCCACCAGCAGGTGAAAGAAAGTATGAGGAGGCAGGTGGGAGAGAAGTAGCTCAAGGGTTAAATTTGTTGAGGGTGGAAGAGTTGAATTTAGTCCAGATGGCTGGGGGATTATGCCAGCCCTAGATTTGCCATAAGCAAATGTTAATGTTTCCAGCTCGGGGTTGTTTTTTTTTTTCTATCAGGGGTATCCTAAGGTCACTTTGGGGCCTGGGCTGACCCACAGGTAGGGCTTGTGCATCCACTTATGCAACCCTGGCTCAGCAGGCACAGGGGCCGTGCTTGGCACAGAAAGGCCCAAATGCATTTCAAAGATCTCCATTATATTTTCTGGCATCACCCCCTTGTACTCCCAGAGGCTCCAGCGCTAGGATCCATAATGGATGGCACTGGTCCCCTTCTTTTGCTGGCCACAGCTCATGGCAGTGGCAAAGTCACTGTCAGCTGGCCAGGCTCTGCAGCAGGAATGAGTTTCTGGGCTGTGGTGATGTCTGAATCCAGGCTGTGGTCAGAGAAGCAGATGCAGGACAAGCTCAACCTCAGGGAGGGAAGGGGGGGTGAGGATGGGCTGAGAGCTGGTTTTCTAGGGAAAAAGTGGTTTGCAGAAGTGGTTTGGTCTCCCTGCTGGACCCACACAGAGCTGGGATGAGTGGGAGGTGACATTTTAGGTGGGGAATGGCAGGAGCTGCGTGGGTAGCAGGATGTGCCCAGCCAGTCCTGGGGTGAGTGCCACGGGAGTCAGGCAGTGGCTTATCACATGAGTCTTTTAATTTTATTCCCATTTGAAAAGCCAGTGCTATTGCTGGTCATCCTTCATGTGGGGAATGGAGCAGTGCACCAAATCCCGAGGTTTTTTGGGATCTCCTTGCCCAGCCTGCAGCTCCTCTCTGTGCTTTGGCCACCTGCCCTCTCCTTCAGCTGCTTTGCTCTCCAGCCTGACCCTGCTGGAGCAGCAGCTCTGTGGGGTGAGAGGGGGGGGATTGACCTTTAAAGCTTCCTGAGGGTCACCCCAAATTGCTGTTGCCATTCTTACTGCCATCTTCTCAATTAACAGGGACTGGGGGTGGAGCCCCAGTGCTGCCCTGCTGGGGGATGACAGAGAAGGTGGTGCCTCAGCTGAGGGGTGTCTGTGGGGTGTCACAGCACCCTTTGGGGCATACCACCCTTATGGACTGTGTATGTTGCCACCCTATCCTGGCTGCCCTGCCCTGTCTGGCCACGATTTCCTCCTCAAACCACCCTCTGCCACAAGACCTTACGGGAAACCTCTCTGCTTCTCTTTTCTCTCCAGATGGATCTGTCCCACCGGTTCTCCAAGGCAGAGGTATGAGCGAGGCCCCACCACGGTCTCCCATGGTGGCACTGGAGGGGGTGGCAGTGCTGCTGGGGCTTGGGGACATGGCTCAGCTCCTGGAGTTCCTCCTCAGGGACAGCCAGTGGTGGGCGAGCAGGGCTTGATTCAGGGGAGTGTCAGGGACCAGTGGGAGCTTCAAGAAGTGTGATGAGGACACCCCACTAATCCTGGGGGATGCATGGAGCAAGTCTCCACTGGCCTGGCCCCATGTGAGGTGTCACTGTCCCCCCACAGCTGGACCAGCTCTATGAGGAGGTTCTCTACACCATCCGGCACCGCCTGGGCAAGCCCGAGCCCCACCAGGTTGCAGACTCCCAGGAGCTCTACTCCTACGTGCAGAAGGTGGGTCCCCCATGGCAGGGTCCCCCAAACCTGTCCCCAGACACGTCCATCCTCCCAGCTGAAGGGGACAGTGGGGGTCACTCGGAGGGAGTTCTTAACAAGCGTCTTAAAAGACGCAGCAGCAGGATCCAGCTGGAGGGCTGGGACAGCCTGTGGCTGGGAAATGTTAGCCCTGGGGAGAAATGTTTATCTTAGGCCTGGGATGGTGGGAAGAAGGCTCTCCCTCAAGAGCTTTCAGCTGGTCCCCAGCCCTCCTGCTGCGCTCTTTGCTCCTCTCCTCTCCCCTGGAGCTGCAGCTGGCTCTCAGGGAGTGGAGGGAAGCCCCTGGCTGCTCTCCAGCTGTGTTAACAGGGCAGTATCCATTACCAGCCCTGGTATCCACACAGGCTTTCGGCATGGATGCAAAGGAGCACAGTGTCATCATGCAGCAGGTCATGGAACTGGAGGTATGGTCTCTCCCCAGTATGCTGCTGGGGCCCTGTACTGGGGTGGTGTTGGGGGGGCTGCAGTGCTTCCTGGCCCCTGTGTTCAGGATTTGGGGTGCCCTGGGGTTGTCATTGCCTGGGTGGAAGCTGGCAGAGCCCCATCCTTCCCCACACATCAATAGTTATCTTCTCATTCTTCCAGAGCCCCATTTACTGCCTGAAAGCAACTGTGAAGGAAGCCAAGGGGATTTTGGGTAAAGATGTCAGCGGTAAGTGGGGTTGGGTGGGTGCCCCATGGGAACAACAGCAGCAGCTGCTGCTCCCGACGGGGACTTGCACGGCTCTGCCCTCGCAGGGTTCAGCGACCCGTACTGCCTGCTGGGCATCAAGGCCAAGAGCCAGGAGCCAGCCCACCCCGAGCACAGGAAGAGGATGAAGGCTGTGGTCAAAGACCTCATCCCTGAAGACCAGATCCATCGCACACAAGTCATAAACCAGACCCTCAGCCCGGTGTGGGACGAGACGTTTATCCTGTAATGCAACACCCCTTGGCGCTGCTGTCTGGGGGGCTGGATGGGGTGGCCAGGGCTCTTGGGCGTGGGTGAGGGGCTTCACCACTTGCATGTTACTGGAGTGACAGCATCCCCCTGGTGCCTTGCAGGGAGTTTGAAGATGTGGAGACAGCCAGCTTCCACCTGGACATGTGGTGAGCGGCAGCATCCCCAGCCAGTGACCCCTGCCCTGAGGGATTCCTGCCTCCTGGGAGGGTCCCTGGGGTGGTCCTCCAACCTGCACCCTTTAAAAAGCCCCAGAAACCAGCTGGGGGCCCCACTTCCCATCACTTTCTGCTGGAGCAGTGCTCAGTGCAGGATGTGACCTGCACGAGCAGAGGGAGCCCAGGGAGGGCTGATCTGAGCCTGGGTCCTATTTATGGAAAGAAACCACATGCTTGCAGATTTTGGCTGGTTTTAGGGGTGGCCTCTGTCCTGACACTTCCCACTCCTGTACCTTCCCTCCTCTGCCATCACTTCTCCCTGAATTTCCCCCTGTCCCCTGGCAGGGACTCGGACTTGGTGGAGTCGATGCGGCACAAGCTGGGGGAGCTGACGGACCTCCACAGCCTCAAACGGTTGGTGCTGGTGAGGCCCTAGGGCTGCTGAGGGAAGAGGGCTTGGAAAATGCTCGTTTGTCTGTTGGATTTTAAAAAAATCACCTCTGGAAGGAGGGAGGGAGGGAGGGAGGGCAGCAGGTCTGTGCCACCCTTCATCCCCTTCAGCCATGGCTGGGTCACAGCTGCAGGACACCTTCTGATCCTTTGTCTGTGCCTTTCAGGATCTTTAAAGATGCTCGAAAAGACAAAGGGCAGGATGATTTCCTGGGAAACGTGGTCATTCGCCTGAAGGTGAGTGCCAGGGTGCATCATCCTCTTCTCCAGGCATCAGTTAAACCTCAGGGGTCCAAGGCAGGATCCCAGCCCTGTGGCAGCACCCAGCACACTCAGGATCTTGGCTCAGAGCCACAGACTCATGTCAGGTCTTTTGACGTGGTGGCAGGTGCCACAGTCACTCCAACACACTCAGTCATTGTACATCCTGTATTTTTAATCCTGTACAATCTTTCTGTGCCATGAATGCAGATCAGGATTCCCTGGTCCCTGAGTGGGATCCTTCCCCCAGGAAGGCTGCTGGAAGCTCATCCTTGTCTCTGTGCCTGCAGGACCTGCACTGCTGGAATGACCAGTGGTACCAGCTGGAGCCACGGACTGAGACGTATCCCAACCGGGGAGACTGTCACCTGCAGTTCCTGCTGACCCACAAGAAGGTGGGAGAGGGTGGGGAAAGGCTGCCCTTCCCAATACCTTGGCAGGATGGGAAGTTTCCCATCCCTTGGGGTTTATCTTGTGATCACAGGTCACTGCCCCAGGACCAGAGGTTTGCATGTGCTGGGCCTTTCCCTGAGCTCTGTGCCAGCACGGGGACCCTGCCCCTGCTGCACCTGTACCCCTTGGCTCCCCAGCTCCGTGCTTTTTAAGTCCTGTGTCCCCACCCTGATGTGTCCCTGCGTGTTCAGGCAGGTGATGGTTATTTCTGCCTTGTCTCTTCTCAGAGGGCCACCACGAGCAGCCGGACACAGCCGAGCTACACCGTCCATCGCCACCTCCTGCAGCAACTGGTGTCCTACGAGATCCTCCAGCACCAGGTACTGCTGCTCTCCCAGTGCCAGTAGCAGCCCTCCAGCAGCTGGGCTGGCTGAGGGCTTCCTTTGGAGCCCATCGCCCCTGACACATCGTGCAGTGTGATGGGAAGGAGGGTCAGGATGATCCCTGCCCATGCCTGGCATCCTTACGGGGCACACACTCCTCCCATGGTCCTGCAAATATACCCCACCTGTCCCCCCCTCCATCTTGCTCCAGGACACATCATCCCTTTTCCATCCTCACAGGCTGGGAGCATCTCCTGGGACGGGGAGCTGAGCAGACATGCCAGCACCGTGCTGTACCTGCACGCCACGCAGAAGGATCTCTCTGACTTCCACCAGGTCATGGCGTGAGTACCCCACACTCAGGGAGTCTCCTGGGGGGTTAAGGACCCCAGTGCCTTCCCTGGAACTGTCTGACCACAGCTGGTCTCCCCCATGAGCTCAGTGTGGTGGGTATTGCCCCCTGCACGCAGGAGACCTGGGTCCTGCCCCCATGATCCGGGCTGTGACTGTGGGTGAGGGAGCCCCACACTGACCCCTGCGTGCCCCCCAGACTCCGGGGCTCATCCCAGCCCTCCCTCCTCCCCAGGAAGTGGCTGGCATACAGCAAACTCTACCAGAGCCTCGAGTTCAACAGCAACTGCCTCCTGCACCAGATCACCAGCATCGAGTACCAGTGGGCGCAGGAGAGGCTCAGGCCAGAGCAGGTGAGGGGGCTCTGGGATCGCGTGGTGGGCAGAGATTGGGGAAAGGTGCCTCGTGCATCCAATCTTGAGCCTTTCCTCCCAGCTCCCAGGGCCGTTTCACTCCCAGTGTTCCAGGAAGGGCAGGAGACTGTGGGGCACGGGGGTGCAGGGGCAGCTGGAGGACATTTCCCGGTGGTTTGTTCCCCCCCTCTCCATGGAGAAGCCCTTCTCCTTTGCGCTAACGTCCCCCTCCTCCATCCCCACCATCAAGTCGATCACAAACCCCTCCAAAACTTAAATATGACCCAGTTCCTACTTCTCCCTGCCTGTTTTCCCAGAGCATCCCCGCTCCCTGCTGAGACCCTGAATTGTCCATGCATAGCAATGAGATTTAAGAACAAAGCTCAGTTCAGCCCCTCCAGGGAGAAGCTAACTGAGGCATCAGGGGGGTTTCCCATGGAATGGGAGCTGCCAGCTCCCTCCACGGTGGTGCCATGGTCCTGCTGGCATCTGCCTGTCACTGGCATGAACGGTGCACGTTTCTTTTCTTCTCCCCAGAAAGCAGAGCTGGCCGAGTCCTTCCAGTCCTTGCTGACCTACGGGGTCTCGCTCATCCGGAGGTACCGCATCATTTTCCCCCTCTCTGTCCCGAGGTCCAAGGAGAGGCTCCAGTCCCTGCTCCGGTGAGTCAGGCACCGGTGCCAGCTGAGTGTGGGGTCGTAGGACTTTGCCACCATGATGGACAAGCCCATGAACTTGAGCAAAAACCCCTTTGAGCCCTTTCTGACTCCTTCTAGGCTGCTGTAACACTTGTTGTGTCCTGTCCCTCACCCTGGGCTCCCCAAGGGGAATGTTGTTGGGAGGGGAAGGTCTCTTGGGGGAGAGGTGTTTGTTTCTGGTGGCTGGTGCTGGGTTTCACTTGAGGTTCTCCTTTTGCAGGGTCCTGGTTCAGATGTGCAAAACAAAAGCTTTCCACGAGCTGTGCACACTCAGCCCCGACCTGCCCCAGATGATCTCCGTGGCACTGAAGGTACAAGGGGTCTCTCCCACCCCAGACCCAGTGAGGTGGAACCCTCTGGGTCTCCCTTCCCTTCTGTCCCCAGTCCAACGTCCACACCTCAGCAAATCCACATGGACCATCGGGGTGGGGGAAATACCCACCCCTCTTCAAGCTGGTGGTCCCAGCCTGTGGTTCCCACCACATGGAGCTGGGTCCTGACCCCACCCAGGGGACAGGGAGAGTGAAGGGAGGGACAGAGCTGTCTTTGCTCCTCCTGCTTCCCTGCCATCCCATCAGGACTCCTCTCTTGCAGTCAGGCACCACGGAGTGGTTTCACATGCAGAAGGAGCACCTCAAGCCCATAGTGAAGGTCAGTTCCTGTCTCTGCCTCCCTGACATGGTAAAGTCACCTCAAAATGTCTGAGCATCCAAAACAGGCTCTTCCTTCTTTTGCAGAGCATGGAGGAGAATGGAAAAGCCTTGTCCAGACTCCTCCTGGAGGTGATAGAAGATCTGCAGCAGTGCCACAAAATCTGGAATAAGTTCTTCATTAAGTAGGTTCCAAGTGACAGGGCACTTTGATGCCTCACTCCTTGGCCCTTGGGCTCCACAGGTAGCATCTGTGGTCCCACCTCTGCCCTTCAGACCTGTATTGTCCTTGCCCTGCAGTCTGGGAGGGTTTGCTGGGCTGGGTTTGCTGGGCTGGGGCTGGCAGGCTCCTGATGCTCCATTTCTCTCTTGCAGCACCTTCAAGCTGAATATCTTCTCCATTGCCTACCTGGAGCTGGAGAGCCTGGTGAGCAAGCCTGGGCTGCTCTGCACTCCTGGGACTGAGGTCTAAAGCCAGTCCAAGATTTTGGCCACTTTTCAGGCTGTAACAGATTGTTGCAAACCGGGAAAGACAGCAAGGCAGGGAAAGCCCCCATCTCTCTCTGCATGCCCATAAAGGCACTCTGGTCTGCTTATTTTACCCAGTGAACCTCCTGAAATGCCACCAAAAAGGAATAGAAGTCCCCTGAGCTGGCCGTCACCCTGTGACTCCAGAAGGAGCCTTCCCAGCCAGACCCTCACTGAGAGGTGTCCCCTCTTCCCAGGTGGCAGAACATGTCCAGGAGCAGCTGCACGAGGTCGACAGCAGCATTTCCAAGCCCACAGCCGAGAGCCTTTTCCAGCTCTACATGAACCTGCAGGAGCTCTATCGGATGAAGGATTTCCTCCCGAGGAGGTATCCAACCCATAGAGAGGAGAGACGCCAAAGGGGGGATGGGGAGTTAGTTGAGAGGAACTCCAGATCCTTCCTATTCACCTGCATCACCAGTCACACACCAGGCAGACCAGGCTGTTGGTGTCTGGTGCTGATGGGAGTGTCACCAGAGGGGTTTCAGGCCCATCTCTATGTAGGTTGATGGAGAACTCAAATTTCAGACAAGAGAAGGTTTCTCTTTGTCACAGTTGCTCTGGTGCTGCCTCCACCTCGGGGCAGTTCCTTGTGTGTGAGGGGTGATGGGAGAGCAGGAGGGGTGATGGGAGAGCAGGAGGGGTGACAGCCCCACACCATTGCTATGCAGTTGGAGAAGCTGGTATCTTCATCCACAGGGATGGACCTCTGGCTCTGAGCAATTTCCACCAGTGGTTCAAGGAAGCTGTGCCCCAGTGGCTGCAAAAGGCCTACCACACTGCGCTGGAGAGGGCTCAGAGAGCTGTGCAGATGGACCAGGTAATGTGGGGAGGAGAAGATCTCCCTCTTCCCCGTGGGGACACTCCAGCTTTCCTCCTTTCCTTGCCCCTGTGTCTGGCTCACAGCACTGAGAGCACCACGTAGGTGTCTCTTGCAGCCCAGGAGCAGGTTCCTCTCCCAAATACGTAACAAAGGATGGGGTCTCCTGGCCTAGCTGATCCCATCTGACCCCACACTGTGTCCCTGTGCCCTTTCCCTTGCTGCTCTCTGGCACCCCATATGAGATGAGGAGCCTTCATTTGGGCCATGCCGTGAGAATCCCCATTGCTTCCGACCTCTAGGAAGAGAGGAGAGGGTCCAGCAATGCTGGGCTGGAGCACGGAGGGAAGCAGGCAGCTGCTCCATCCATCTTCATATCCTTCTCTCTCCAAAGTGGCTGTGTGATGACATAGGGATATATGAGGCTGATGATGGGCCTGAGAAACACAAACCAAAGAAACAGCTCTGCTCTCTGGGCTGGCATCTTTCTGTACAAGTTGCATTGGCTTTCTCTGCCCCTCAGCTGAAGCCCTTCGGGGAGCACAACAAGCACAGCACCTCCACTGTTGACCTGTCCACTTGCTACGCCCAGATTGTGAAGACCTGGCAGCAGCTGAGCTGGCCGGACCCCGAGGAGGCCTTCATGATCATGGTGAAGCTCGTGGAGGTTTGTACACCTGCCCATCAGCACTTGGAGTTTCCTCTCCTGCACTTGGAGATGTGTGTCCATGGATCCCACCCCTGACCCCGTGGTGGTCCCAGTGCTGCCTGGTTCAATCCCGTTGGGTTCTCCTCTATCCTGCAGGACATGTGCAAAATCTCCCTGATGTACTGCCGGCTCATCAAGGAGAGGGCTGAGACTCTGTCCCTGAGTGAGCAGAACGAGGGAGAAGCCGCCAACAGGGTTGGTAGCAGGGCACTGCTCCAGGAGAGGCAGGATTTGGCCGTGGTTTCTGGGCAGAAGGGAAGATGAGCCCCTGAGAACGCAGCTGACATCCCCAGTTTGGGATTCACAGGGATCAGTGGGCCCCCAATAGCCACAGTCCTGGAAAATCAGGAGGGAGGTGGTGTGAGCAGAGGGACTAGGTTGGGGATGAGGACATGGGTGAGGATGAGGATGGGAATGAAGATGGGGACAGTAATGGAGATGGGACTTGGGATGAGGATGGGGATGAAGATGAGGAGCGCTGGGATGGAGATGAGGATGGAGATAGTAATGAGACTGGGGAAGAGGGGTGCACCAGGGGTTGCGGGACACCCTGAAGGAGACCCACCTCCCCCAGCTCTGCATCGTGGTGAACAACATCAAGCAGCTGCGGGTGCTGATCCTGAGGCTGCCGACACAGCTGGACTGGGCTCAGCTGGAGCAGCGCACGGGGACCGTCATCGACCAGCAGCAGATCCAGCACACGCTGCACCAACAGCTCGACAGCACCGTGTCCTGCCTGGACCACGAGGTCCGGGACGTGGTGCAGGCCCTGGCCACCAAGGTGACCACCTGCCACTGACCCCCCCTGGCCCTCACCTGGCCCAGAGCAGCTTCACCCAAGGAGTCCTGGAGCCCATAACGCTCCTGGGATGGAGACAGTGTGGACCTGGGTGTGGGGAGGCTGGTGCAGAGGGCAAAGTCTTAAGTGTCTTCCTGCATTTCTCCCTG
The DNA here is from genome assembly GCF_003031625.1 of Empidonax traillii. Classification (NCBI taxonomy): domain Eukaryota; kingdom Metazoa; phylum Chordata; class Aves; order Passeriformes; family Tyrannidae; genus Empidonax; species Empidonax traillii. The sequence continues at coordinate 30,093 of NW_020955655.1, forward strand.
GCAGCTGGAAAAGGGCATTGCCAGACATATCCAGGAGCTCTCATCTTCCAATAACACCGAGGAGCCTGAGGATGTAAGTACCTGGTTCAGCCCCTCCTGGACCATCTTTTTCAGGCAGCCATGAATAGCCCTTCTCTACTTGTTGGAGGCCCCTATCAGTCTTCCCCACCTCTCCCTGCCCCACACCTGGGGCTCAGGACCCACCAGTAAGGGGGCCCAGATATCCATATGCTTTGCTTGATGCCTGTGTTAGCAGCAGGACCAGACCAGGCACAGCCTGCCCATGGCCTGTGGGAAGGAGCCCCTCTGGGATCCTCCCCTGCTGGATATGGCACCCTCATGCCCTCCCCAACGCCCCTCTCCTCTCTCTGCAGTCCATCATCCCGCTCATGAAGTTCCTGGAGTCAGAGCTGCAGTACCTCAACGAGCATCTGGTCCAGGAGAACTTCAAAAGGTGACCGGGGCACTGGGGATGGCAGAGGCCACCAGTGTCACCGTCCCTCAGGCAGGAGTGTCCCCCCAGCTCCACGGGGCACGGGGACATCCCGCTTCAGCTGGGGACCATCCCTTCAACCCACCCCCTAGACCCTGCTCACAGCCTTCCTCCCTCACCCCTGCAGCCTCCTCACTCTCCTCTGGCACCACACCCTGTCTGTGCTCTCGGCAGCAGCAGCACCTCAGGTCCCCTCGGCCCAGCACTACAGGAGGCTGTACTGTGCCCTGAAGGTACCCAGGAGAACGGGGGATCCCTGGCAGGGAGGGGGGTTCATTGGTGGCTGACAAGATCCTTCTCCCCAGAGCCTGGAGCTGTGCTTCTACGGCGAGGGCTGCGGGCTGCCCCTGGAGATCCTGCACACTGCAGCCTTCCAGGTACGGAGGGTGGGCATGGGGGGGCTCCACTAAGGGCTCCTTTGGGAGGAAGGAAGGAACACCAGGCTGTGGACCCGTCCGTGTGCTTGAGCATCACCTCTCACCCTCCCCACAGTCGCTGGAGACCCACCTGGCCCTCTGCTCCGCTAGCAGCCGCAAGCTCATCCAGAAATACTTCAGCAACAGGATCCAGCAGCAGGTAGCAGCCCAGATGGTGCTCCCAGCCCTTTTCCACATCCCACCCTTGCATTCATGAGGCTGCCCAGCACAGCCTGCTTGTGGAAATGTGGGATTTTCCCCCACCCTGGGGCTGTTTGGGCTGGTTTTGCCCCAGCGGTGGCAATTGAGCCAGAGGGGTCTCAACTGCATCCCAGAGGATTCCATCACCTCCTTTTGGGGTACCCCAAAATTTCTGCTCAGGCCCCATGCATGCCCTCCCTGGGGGTGCTGAAGGGCAGCACCCTTATTCTTGTACCCCACTGCTCAGCTGGACACGAGCTCAGAGAAGTTTGGGGCCGTGACGATCAAGGCTCTGTACCGCCCTTCGGAGCAGAAACTGCGCGTGGAAGTGCTCAACGCTGCCAACCTCGTCCCGCTGGACTCCAACGGTGGGTGTGGATGGGCTGGGGGGCCCCACTGCCCCAGGGACCCCCTGTCTGCAGTCCCCTGGGTAGGAGAGATACTGGCAGTGCTTGGAGTAACTCTCTGGATTTGCTTTTGCACCCAAGGAGGTGGATTTGGGGAAGAAGGAGGGTTATTGCACTGGTCCAGGGTGGTCTGGGATTTGGCAGGCAGGACCAGGCAGGACACTGCCCACACCCCACTGCCTTCACCTTGAGGCACAAGGCAGCAGCCAGGGCAGGGGGCTTTTCTTCATCGTACATCTCAGCTGCAGACAAAAAAAAAGTGATGCCAGGATGACATTGCCCCGGACATTGTCCCCGGCTGGCTGTCGTTTGTGGAGCTCTCCAGGAGAGGTCACTCCTCCTGCAGCCACCCGTGCTTGATCGGTGTGTGGGCAGGGTTAGGGATGTTCCCACGTCTTCCCAGGAGCATGGGCTGGGCTGGGGGTTGTGGTGAGGGTGCTCTGACCCCCCTTTCCCCCCGCCCCCGCTGTGCTGGGGCAGAGGGGTTGTGAGCAGGGCTGATGTTTGCACCCCACCAGGCTCCAGCGACCCCTTTGTCCAGCTCACCCTGGAGCCCCGGCACGAGTTCCCCGAGGTGGTGGCCCGGACCACCCAGTGCAAGAGGAACGAGCTGCACCCCCTCTTCGATGAAGCCTTTGACTTGTACGTAGATTGCCCTCCCTCCCAGTCCCTGCAGCCCCTCAGGTTTCAACTGAGCTCCTGCCATGGGACCGCTGCTCCAGGAACCGGGTCCTGTCTGGAGATTTCACCCCTTTGCACCCCAGTGGGGGCTCAGCCGTGGGTCCCACAGTGGGAGCTGGGCTGGGGCTGACCCCAAAACACCTGGGTGCTGTTGGTGGGTGCAAGGCTGGGCTGGGGCCCTGTGCTTCGAGGTGCTGGGATCAGTGCAGGGGGGGTGGCTTGCCATGGTTGTATTTCGGGATGGAGGGGGTGGGATGTGACCATCACCAGCTCCCCATTCCCCTGCAGCGTGATCCCCCCGGAGAAGTGCCGGCAGGAAGGGGCCTGCCTGCTGCTGACCGTGTTCGACTACGACACGCTGGGCTCCAACGACCTGGAGGGCGAAGCTTTCTTCCCTCTCTGCCACCTGCCCGGCCTCAACGACGAGGAGGACGAGGCTGACATGGCACGGGTGCCCCAGACCCGCCTCCCTCTCACCCACCCCAAACCCACCGGTAAGGAAGTGGTGCCCTGCCACGCTGCTGCGGGCCCTGTGGCACGAGGAGGGCGCTGTGGTGAGCACCCCCCACCATCATTCCCCTCTTCTCTGGCAGGGGACGAGATCCTCCGGCTGCTGGAGTCCAGGAAAGGGGACAAAGAGGCTCAGGCCTTCGTTAAGCTCCGTAAGCAACGAGCCAAGCAGTCCAAAGAGACCCAGTCCAAGGAGGCGGAGTGAGGGAGGTGGAAGAAGAGGGTCCTGAAATGAGGGGTCTGGCCAGAGGATCCCAGGAGATTTGTGGTGCTGGAGCAAGAGCCATCCACAGGGACTGGGGGGACAGAGAGGATCCCTGTGCCCCCCATCACCTCCCAGCACCCATCTCACCCCCACCTTCGAGAAGCAACTCTCCCATGAGCCTGGGGAGGGTGGGCACTTGGATTTCAGGGGATTTCTTCGCCTGCCTGGACTAGGAACACTACATGAGGGATGTGAAAGGCTGTGACTGTCCCTGCCTGTTCCTCAGGAGCTTGTCACCGCCTGTGCCACATCTCCTGGCCCTGTTCCCAACCCACCTGCCTGCAACAGGCGTCAGGGCAATGCAAACACATCCAAGTCGATTCAGTCCGGGCACAACCATGTCCAAAGCTGCCTTCATTTCCTTTTTTTTTTTTTTTTTTACTGTTTTAAATCTTTTTCCCCCCTCTTTTTCTTATGGATAAGCCTCTTATTTTAAATGAAAAGCCACAAAGCTGATGCGTGGGCTGAGTCTGTGCAGTGGCCCCGTGCCGGGGGCAGCTGTGGCAGCAGCACAGCGGGGTGGGACAAGGCATTAGGGATGTGGTGGGAGCTGCTGAATTGCTCCTTTTTCAAAATGTGCACAGCTCTTTTGTCTCTTGTTTTTTGTGTTTTTTTTTTTTTTAATTTATTTGACCACCAATTGTATCCACCTGCTGGAGTTGAGGGAGCCTGGGCAGCAATAGAGCATCGCAGTGCTGGCAGCCAAACCAGGAGGCACTTGGGGCTGCTGGAGGCCAGACACAGGGGGCAGGTCCCCAGTGTCACCCCCAAGCTCTGCCAGGGACCTGGGTCCCTCTGGAAGTTGGTGGGAAGCTCTGCAGGGTGCCTTAATGTGGGATGGACCAGTGTGACAGCAAAAACACCTGGCAGGACCAGTGCTTTTAACTATTCGTTGGGGTTTTTCTGGCGCTCGTTTTAGCTGCAATGAGTACTAATTACAGACGTGGAGCTCCCTCAATCCCCACCGCCCTGCGATGGGGTGGCTGTGTTTGAGCTGCAGAGGGTCCCTGGGAGCTGCCCAGGGCATTAAAAGCATCACCCTTGCGGGTGCCTGAGCAGCAGCTGCTCCCTCGGTGGGCAGAGCAGCCGCTGGGTCAGTTCAGGTCAAATCCTGGATGCGGGGGTGGGAAAAAAAAAAAAAAAAAAAAAAGCTCCTTTGGTATCTGTGTGACAGAGCCCACAGCAGGAGGGATTAAGGCTCCCAAGGAAGCCATTTGCTGGCTTAGATCACTCGTTTCAGTGCAGAGAAATAATATTCCAGAGACAGGTCTGAGATTGCAGAGATGCTGTCGTGGGGGGGGGGGTGTGTTTCATTTCAGCCGGGCTCAGCACCCCAAGCCTGAGCTCTGCAGCTCATTTGGAGTTGGCACCTGATAACAACCAACCCCACGCTTCATCAGGAGGCTTAACTACACGAGGTTGTAGGTTTGAAGGTGTTTTTAGCTTATTTTTTAGCTCTTTGTTTAAAAATCGCTATATGCTCTCACTTTGCCCTGGGCTACCACCGCCCAGGTGGGTCCCAGTGAGCAGGTGGCACGGGCTGACCTCTGTTTTGAGGATGCTTGCACTGTATTATTCAAGGTGTTTCAGCTTAATTTTCAGCTCAGCTCCAGGCAGTTGGGTGGGTCTTTTCCCACCCCAAAACAAATTGCATCTTTTTTACAGAGAAGGACTAATAAACCTTGATCAGGGCCTAACTAACCCCATGGACCAGAGAATAGCCCAAGCATTAAAACATATATATGGCTTGCAGTACAAAAAACAGCTCCTAGTAAATGCAAGACTGAGGAGGAGGAGGAAGAAATCATCATCCTCATCCTGGTGAAGAACCCAACAGAGGCAGATTGCTGGAACACGAGAGGGAAGGGGACGGGCACTCACATTTACTGGTTTTTATTGTGTTACTAATAGTCTCTAATATAAACTGGGTGATTCAGATTATTGTTGTGATTGGACTGATAGGAAATGGTTGACACATCTTTGAAGCATTAATTAGAGCTAAACTAAAAGGTAATTCTTGGATCCATAGGTAAGGCATGTTCTTTTTGATGCCAACACGTGAACCTCTTGTTTGTATCTGCTGCGCAGGCACAGAGGTACTGGCTCATCTCTGCCCAGCCTGGCTCTTCCAGGACAGAAATCCATGTCCAGTCCAAGAATTTGGGTGATAAAAACCACCCTTTTCTCGTGGTTTTGCCATTTCCAAAGGGGTCTCTGACCAACCTAACTGCACCCCACCAATATTCCCCCTTTTCCACAGCGCCTCGACGAGAAAGGTGAAAGGCAACCCCCTGAAAAAAGGAGGCTTGACCCAGAAGTGAGAAATTATTCTAGGTAGTGTGAAAAGGAAAAGGCAAAAGTGGCCATGGATCTGCTGTTTTGAGGGCTCCCCAGCCCAGACCTCCCCACATCCAGCCGGGCACGCACGTGCACACACACACGCACACACCGCTTTGGTTTATCTTTTTTTTTTTTCTTAGCAAAAAAAAAAAAATTTATTGTCCTCTAAAAAAAAAAAAAAGAAAAAAGAAAAAAGAAAAAAAAATCCATCCTGCCCTTGGAAACTGTGACACAGATTGAGTTCTTTCCAGCCCCACATGCAAATTCACTCTGCCAAGAAAAGAGTCTAAACCAGGTTTCCGACAGCCAAAACACATATTTACAGAGTACGAGAGAACGACAGCTGAAATCACAGTTCTATACATGGAATCAACAACACGTTTTACACCACTGATCACCATTCTGCCAACTTCTACACGGACTAGGGGCGCTTCTGCCCAGTGCCCTTCCTCCTGGGGAAAGCAGGGAAGGGACTGGGCAAGAATTGCCACCAGAAATACTGCAGTGTGTATTATTATTATTTCTTTTAAAACGTATACTGTATTTATTTTGTTTTAACATTGGAAGCTACGGAGTGGGGAAGCCCCAGAAATCTCTCCGATGCAGTCACTACTTTGCAGGAATACTTCACCTTTAAAATACTAGGTTTTACATCAGTAACATCTATTTTGCTGTTGGCCATCACTCCAAGGATTATTATAACTCTGGAGGAAAACACTGGTAATATTCTTCCTTCTCAGGTGGGGGAAAAGGAGGAAGAGAGGAGGTTTGGAGGCTGGTGGAACAGCAATGGATGATTGAGTCCGTTCAGTGTTATGGGCCTCCTCCCAGGGTAAGGAATTCTCTTCATTGTCTCAGCTGCACAAGCCTTGCAAGTGGCTCAGGTTCAGCTTCAGAGATGCACAGAAAGTGTAAAACCCTTCAGCAGGGGATCAGCTGCACTGACCCCCCAGGGGTGGGGATCTGCTTAAGGAAATGTGCTCCAGCTCCGAGACCTTTCCCAGGTCCCTCCTGTGTCACCGGGTCTTTGCCACTGCTGGCACATGGCTACAGCATCTAGGGCTGGAGATGAGCTGAAAGTGCTCTTGTTAGCCCAGAATTGTAAAATCCTTCAGCTCCTGGCTCTCATCTACAGCTCCAGCCTTGCTTTTTGCTCTCCATTTACCCAGCATAGTGTTGCCCTAAGCCAGCTGCTTCTAGATTGGTTTTCCATAATAATGTAAAAATTTACTGACCTTTAGGATACTGTGGTTTCACAACACAACCACAGCTCCCTTCCCCCAGCCCTTCATCCAGAAGTGCCTGACCTACAAAATTAGTCACCGAGGTTCAACGCTTCTGAAGCTCCCAAAAATCGGGGGAGGGAAAACGTCATTGTCCAATAAGGAGTCTGTGTGAGGGGGCAGGACCCAGACGTGCTCAGGTCTGGGCTGCTCCTCAGGGAGCCTCGTGGAGCCAAACTTGGTGTTTAAGCCCCCTCAGTTGTGCCTTGTTACTGTGTGTCCTGTAAAGGGAGCTCCTGCTTCAGAAGGAAGCCTGACAGTACGTGACAGGGGCTGCACTTGTATTAGCACCAGGTTTATTTCAGCTCTTTTCACACCATACAGAAGCTGATCACAGACTCTTAAGCCTTAACTGCAGTGCTGTGATTATGGTTTGTCCTTCCTGCCTAAGGCAGGCAGCAAAAAACTGCTGGAGTGGGTCAGGAATGCTGCCCCTTCCCCCTGCTCTCACCTCATTTGGTTTGGAAATTGTCATAAAAGTGGCCCCCCAGAACATTCACAAAATATGCGTAGATGAAGTTCTCTCTTCCATCTGATGCTTAGGAAAATAAATTCACATTTCAGATACTCCTTTTCTTTTCTTTTTTTTTTTTTTTTTTTTTTTAAGCAGCAAACAAATTAATAAAAAACTAAATTTAGGAAGTGTTTCTTCAAGAACCAGAGGAAAGTGAGAAACAGTCTATGTGCTTGTGCAAAGAGAGTGCTGAGGGAGGTTGGGGTGGGGGCAAGGGAATGGTCAAGTGCTAATTCCTTCAGGCTGTTCTGCCATGAGTGCAGTGTGGCAACGGAAAGTCAAAATTTAAGGGCCACAGACAGGTGAAATTTTGAATTCTTTGGTCCTTCAGTATAAGTTTTAAAACAGAGAAACTGTTTTACTCAAAAGGGAAAAACATATTTTCTCTGGCCTGGAATTTTCCTTGTACCCCCTCCCTGCCTAAGCAAATGCACCCCACTGGAAACTGGGGGGGCAAACAGCTCTTCCCCCTCAACCCCCCAGCCCTGCATCACCCCCTGACTGGAATTCCCGTGGACACAGCCCAGAGCTGCCTCCAGGGGACAAATTCCAGCTGTGGGAATGGCTGCAGTCACAGGGCTGGTGCTGGACAGCTCTGAAAACAGAGGGTTGGCAAAAGGCAGCGTCACCCTGAGCAGCCCCCGGGGAGGCAGAGGAGCAGATAAACCCCCACGCTCATAAAAAGTGTTACAAACCATAGCCAAAACGGGCTGATCAGCTCTGCTGCTTATAAATATTAAAGTCCTGATTCAAGAGTTTATTTCCTATGATTTAAGTTAGTTACAAAAAAAAAAAAAAAATCAATCTTTTTAGTGAATTTTTTATCTTAATTGGGCTTTTTTTCCTCCTCCCCCCCCACTTTTAAATTTTTTTTTATTATTTTTTATTTTTCCTAAAAAAAAGAGAAATGTTCATGTATTTTAATAAAAGGTCTTTCCTTAAGATCAGACCAAGGCAGATGTGCTGCCCCATGGCACAGACATTCAAAGGCTATAACCAAACAACATAGCCACAATAGTCACTCAACAGTGTCTCTCCATTAAAAAAAAATTAAAAAAAAAATGATGCTAGTTACAATAAAATACACATGGAAAAAAAAAAAGCATTTTTACCAAAAAAAACCCAAAAACAAGTTAATGGGAAAACATAAAAAAGAACTACACAGAGCTGCACTTAAGAGATCATCTGGGAATGCATATTAACCCCTTCCATGGAGAGGAAAGGTGGAATTATGGAAGCAAACCTAATTATGTGTTTGTATTAAATATGAAGCTTTCTGAGAGGCTCTGGTAAAAATTCAGTTTTCCTACAACAGTGGGCTGCTGGAGGTTCCAGTGCTTTTCCAGGTCAGGGAGGGGCAGCATGGGAGCATCCCTGTGCAAAATAAAAATGTTTAGTCCAACTGAGTGGCCTTTTGGTTGAGATCCCAGCAGGTTACTGCAATCCACCTGATGTGAAAATCCAACGGACACACCGGTAAGGAGAAAGTCACAGGAAAGCTCAGCTGCTGGACAGGAAAAGGTGGTGGCATTTCCCTGGCCCGCTGGACTTTCTGTCACCACACACACCTCTAACACGAGGCTTTCTGGAGCCAGCAGTCCACAAACCAACCCTGAGCTGCTGACACAGGCAACATCAGCTCCCTTTAACAAAACTCAGCCTACCTGGAATTGGTTCATGCACTTCAGCAGTGACTACAAATCAGGTCCCTGTGGCTAAAACAAAACTGATCTGGTCTGAAACAGTAAAAAACCTCTAGACAGCCACCAGACAAAGGGGTGCCTGGAGAGAACTAACCTCTGCATCCAAATTTCCTTCATAAAGGGCTTCAGCTGACCCAAGGGCAATACTTTTAAGGCTGCTCAGACCTGGAACATGTTGGCTGTATCAGCAATGAACACCAGTCATTGAATTTTGGGGCTTGGCTTGCTCTAGGTCCAATAGAATTTATTATTTTTTTTTTTCCCTCTTTTCTTCTTTTCATACAAATATACAAAGAGCGTAAAAAAATTTAAAAAGTGAACTTCGCTGCTTAAATGACAGACAAAGTTCCTGCACATTCAGAGATGGGCAACGTGAGGCCCACCAGGCAGAGCTTCCATCAGGGGAGGACGGCTTTAACCAAGCTGGGTCAGTGAAAGAGCAGGGGGACCGAAGGCATGAACGAGTCATTTCAATCCACCTCGATCCTCCCCGCGATCTCAACTCTTCCTCTGGAAAGCACATGGAAGCCCCTCTTGCCCACTCTAAGTCCTTCTGGAAATAGTCAAAAATTTGTTATCACCTAAATAGAAAAGAGGAGAAACACAGACTCTTTGCAAATGGCCCTTTGATCTGTATTAAAAACAGCTCTCAAAGTTCATCAAGAGTTAGAATTAGTGGGGCACGGGTGAGGGGCAGTTTAGATACGGGATGTAAAATATTAAAAAGTGCTCTGCAACTAATTTTTTGTTTCATGTGTGTATGTGCCTGTGTGTGCATATCCCTACACACGCACAAACACGCACATACACACACATATATACATATATATACACATACATATATATATGTACGTATGTATAAAGTTAAAAAGTTCTATACGATATGATTAGAACGAGTGTCCCTGGAAGGTCACGACTGGAGAGAGTGGGGCCTGTTGGGATGGCAGATGGGGCACTCGCCCTCCTCGGCGCAGGTTTCACACAGCACTGCGTGTTGGCACGGTAACACCACCCGGTTCTCCTCCTGACACTTAAGGCATTTCACTGACTGCATCTGAAATACCGCCTGCAAGAGAGGGGGAACAGGGCACAGCGTCAGCAAAGGGGGCTGCACGGTTTGGGGGGCAGCAGGGAAGGACTTGCAGCTGTCCATCTGCCGAAGGAATAGCGAAGCAGCACGGCACGATGCCTTTTGGGACCTTTAGGATCAGCAGAGGAGCTTAGATTGACCCAAACTCTGTACTTCAGGCATAAAGATGGAGGCATTTTCCTGTAAGCTGGCTAAAACTCACTGTGGTTACATATGCTGGAAGCGCTCTGATAGGCTCCTGATTTCTGGTTAGATTAAAGAAAAGGGGGAAAGCCGAGATCTGCAGCAGCACAGGGAGCAGAGCCCTGCAAACCCCCGGCACTCACCTTGTCGACCTTCTCCAGGTTTGCCCGCAGCTGCTTCTGAAGGGTGTAAAGCGACGAGAGCGAGAGCGTCTCCAGGTCAGAGAAGGAGCGCAGGAACTGCGGGTCCTGGCCTGTGTGGATCCTCTCCAGCTCCTCCTGCAGTTTCTTCACTTGCAGCTCCAAGGCTTCCCTCTGCTCCCGGGCCAGTTCACATTCCATGTTAGCTGTGTTGGCGCGATCATTTGCTTCCTCTGCCTCCTTTTTCCAAGCATCACAAGCCTACAAGTTCCAACAAAGAGGGTAAAAGAAGCATCCTGAAAACTCCGACTCTCAAGAGAGTTCCAGGCAAAAGTATCCATTTCCATACACTCCTCACCAGTTCTTTCCAATCTGCCCTGCTCCCAAACTCTGAAACATGTCTGGAGCTTTGCTTCAAGGCGCTGCTCATTGCAGACATCCCATCTGGCTGGGCTGTGGTTCTACACATCTGGCTCACACCGTTAAAGGGGATGAACTTTGCATGCTGACAAATTACCGTGGATCAAAGTCAACTGGCAGGTCTGAGACACTGTCCAGTGCCTCAGTGCATCTGTTATGACACCTGGCCTTGCACTCCCAGCACCTGAACACATCAGGCACGGTGATTCAGCCCCTCTTTCCAAGGGAGGGGAATGAGAATGAAAATGCTGAAGAGAATCTGTAAAACCTCCAGCTCTATCCATCACCTCAGTGTCTGGAGAGCTGCTGTTGAAAGGCTGACACCCTCCTACTCTACACTCCCTAATCCTTGTTCCCAGGAGTTGCCCAAGTACCTGCTTGGCTTGTTTCCAAGACTCTTCCCACTGCTTTATTGTGCTGTTGGCCTCATCCAGTTCTTGTCGTAGCCGTGCCAGCTCCGCAGCACCTGGACCTGACAGAAATGCAGGTGAGGTACTGGGCGAAAAACTCCCCGAAGCAAAGTGTTCCCATATGCTGCTGTTCATCCCATTTAAACCTGTTTCACAGGGAAATAGAGAGGGTTATGTCACAGGTGCTGGCAATTTCCCCCTTTCCTCCCTACCCCTGTGAAATCCAGGCTTCAAAAATGTGTCAACAGGATAAAAAGTTCATCTGAAGGATCACTTTCATCCCCAGGACCCCGGAGTCCATCACAGAGGAACTTTATAGGGAAATTTCAGACCATTAAGCCTCATCTTTAGTGGAGGACCCATGATACTGAGTGGAGGCAACTCTTGAATCAGACTGCTTTTAGAAGCATCAGTTTTACAGCAGAGCTGACGATCAGCTGGAATCCCCCTTCTCACAGGAGAACCCAAGACCTGCTACTACATTCCCACTTTTCCATGCAGCACAGCCACCAGAGCTGGTTCACACAGCCCAGGCGGTGCTTCCTCTCACACTGCACCCTAAGAAACTCCTGCTTTTGGCTCCTCAGCCTGGGGCTTAGAAAAGGAGTCCCACTTGCAAACAGTGACATGAAAATGCTCCAAGTCATCACTGTTTCTGCGTGCAAAAACAGAACCAACTGGAAAATCCTGTTTATAAAAAGGCAGAGAGACAACAGTATCTACATCAGCTTCATCCTCAGCAGAGTTCTAGCCCAGAGCTAGTGAACAGCATCAGAGAGGACTAACTAATCACCTCCCTATTTTAGCTTCTTCAAATGAATTCTCTTTTCAGGGAGAAATTCAAGGCTTAGGAGACAAAGCAGTGGGAAATCAGCTGTAGACAAAACCAGCCATTTTTCCACTGAGTCCAATGTCTGTACTCTCTTAATAACAAAAATATTTTCACTTAAAATAATTACCCACACTTTGTACTCAGGGGAGAACTAGTAGGAAAAGGTAATATTGAGACAGTGTGGACTCTTACCCACACAGTTTGCTCCAGTTTGATGTGGGGATCATTTTCATGTTATGGTGCTCACCACTGGCTGTGAACATTCCTAAATTAAGTTGCAAGTGATAATTCTGATCTTAGAGCAGCTGAACTGTGTCTGCAAGTGAGCCCTGGTGCCAGCAGACTCTCACCCAGGTCTAACCCAGCACCACTGACTTCCCATTTAGTACCAGCCAAGACACAAATAGTTACAAAATTACAGCTGAAAAATAGTAACTTGTCTTCACCAAGGGCTCAAGGCACATTAACAACTCATTTAGCAGAGCAGCAAAGGATCTTTGCTGGCTCAGGCCACTTACCAGAGATCATTTCAGCTGCTCTGAAGGGTGTTCAGTCAAAAGCAAGAAGTTTTAATGGAATCCCGACTCACATTCTGTTTTTTAAACTTCAGTTTTCTTGAATGGGAATCTAGCACTAAGTGGGATGCTGGCAAGCCACAAATTCTGCCATAATGCTGATCAAGCTGATCTTGCAATTTGTTTTTACTCCCTCTTTCCACCTGCTGTTCTCATTTCACAACCAAAGTCTCAAACCTCTTTGGTCAGGAATGCCTTCTCTGCACATTTTGCATCAGCACAGTGGAAACCAGCCCAGGACTAGGTATTTTTAACCCAATTGCAACACAAAAAAAGCAATAACTACGCAGTCTACAGGTTACTTATGTGCATTCAGTAATTTACATGGAACAGACAGATTCCAGATTGCCAACTGATGGGTAACTATTTATATAATCTTCTCCAAACCTCACCAACTGGCATTTCAGGAAAATACCTAACCTTTTTCTTATAAATAAATTATTAAAATGCATTTGTGAATCTCTTGTCTTTTTTTTTTCTTTTTATTTGCATAAATACACAGTCAAGATAAAATATAAAACTCTTATTTCTTCTGAAATTAAAAGCAGGCCTTATCAGCAATTTTTCATTTCCTTACTAAAATGGGGACAAACAGCCAGCCTCAACCCTAATTAATAGCTGAGATAGCCTCTGATGTCTCTTATTACAGTCATTGTAAAAGCTGCTAAAGCCAAACAAACAGCAATGACAAGCATGGAAACATGGGTTTGGGCTGTGCAAACAAGGGATGCAGTTACACAGATAAGTGCATGAAGAAATAGATTACAAAAGCATGTAATCGTTTTATTAGGTTAAGCTGAATATTAGAGATTAAAGTGTATCTCAGATTTGAAGAGGCATGTATGTCTAGCATCAATAGAGATAATTATTATTTACTGTTATTAGCAGAAATGAGCAGAACTGGTGTCACTGTAGCCTGGAGCCCAAATAGCTTTATTTCTCATGGCAACCCTGTGTCTTGATAACAAAATAGTTTGTCCCCTCAGTCCCCAGTTCTTCCTGATACATCTGAAGCTCCAAAGCAGTTTCTCCTCCCTTCACTCCCTCATACAGGAAAGAGATTCTTCAAGGAGGGAAAGGAGCCAAGGGGACAAAGCTGGAAAAATAACTCTTTGTAAAGTCCATACTGCAAAACGGGTGCAGAGCATCAAATAGGAAAAAAATTACAATGCTCCAAGCCTGCTCTAGAGCTCCCAGAAGCCAACCTGACCCACAAGCAGCCCCAAAGGCAACCTGCAATCCCTGCCTTAAATAAGCAAAGCTGGGGACCCAGCTCTGACTTTTATATGAAGTCTCAGCACAGAACTGTTGGCAGGAAAAGGCAGAGCTCTTTTCCCTGAAAGGCATCATCAGAGCAAGTCAATTAACCTATCTGCCCCTTTTCCTCAGCCTAGAAACAGAGAAAGTAGAGGGAATTGCTCCCTTGCTCACAAGGTATTAGCTGATTTTTGGAAAAGCAGCTTCTAGTACCGTTGCTGGGAAGAAGAGATACAAATGACAGCAGTGAAATAACACATTAAAATTAAAGCCAACTTAAAAGAAAATACTTACATGGCACAGACAGGCATGTACATGGGGACACACACACTGTGCATTTACCTAATGATCCATGAGAAGCTGATGTCCCCAGGAACGTGTTTTCTGATTGGCTTAAGTGTCCCTGGGGCTGATGGAGGAAATGCGATGAGAGGCTGACCGGTGGAGAAGGAGAGGCAGAGTGAAAGGAGGCAGAGCTTCCAAGGGACCCGGGGATATTTACAGGAGCAGAACTTTGCAGCAAACTCCCACCTGGACAAAGAACACACAGAGAGGATGGCTATGTATGACCATGAGGTGTGGGCACAGGGCAGGAGTTCAGAGCAGAAGGCAGCAGGTTCCCTTTCTCCTCCCTAAGCCCCTCGGGATTCCCTCCACTTCTCCTCGTGTTTCATTCCCCTCTTGGCCTTTAAGAGGAGCACTGAAGCTGCCATCCCATGACCCACGCAGGTTAAGGCCCTGCAGAATTCAGTGGATCATTCTTTCACTGGCCAAAGCAACAGCAGGTTTTGTGAGCAGAGTTCAGTCTGCAGAAGATGAATTTGGTAAAATACTCTATCACGAAAAATTCACTGCAAAAAACACGTGTCTCTGCCTCTAATACGTCCAAACAACCTGTAATGAGAAGACTATCGTGCTGGGTGAGGTCATGATCTTAACCACTAAAAATCAGTGACTAGCTTTGGTTAGTTCAGACATACCTGAGTGCCTGGATCTATCAGTAATAAAAAATCCAAATAAACGAAAGCCTAAGCTCAAAAGACATCAACTTTCCTTACACAGGAGGTTATTCTGCCTGCCACACAGATTAAGGGAGGTCTCAGCCCTGCTCCCTCCTCAGAAGATCCCCAGGTAACACCAGCCCTGATGGGAAGAGAAAGAGAAGGAGGATCCCTAAAGCACTGCAGATGGGGAGCAGCAGAAGCAGGGCTGGCAGCAGACAGGTACAGTAAACTCCCCCACCAGGCTCTATCCTTTGGCAGGGAAGTGGAAGTGATATTCTTTAGGGCTCTTTCCACCAGCTCCCTTCCTACCTCTACAGCTCCAGGCAGCGCAGTTCCCTTGGAAACCTTCTGACAACCAGAGTCAGCTCCCGTTCAAACACCTGCTTTAGCCAGAAACTACAACCACTGCCACAAAGCTACACTTCGTTTTTCCCTGGACACCCATCAGAGACAGGCAGAAGAGGCCTTAGCCTACCTCCACATATCAAAATGAGACAGACATTACAGGAATCAAATCAGCAGACCATGACGACACTTCTGTGACAGATGGATGGCATTACCAGGTCAGTGAGTTTCCTCTTACAGCTAGGGAGAGCTTTCTGCTTAAGGTGCAAATTGTTATGCTTTGGTTTTTAAATGTATCAGATGCCTTCTAGAGTCCACTTACACACTCAAAAAAAAAAAAAACAGGAAAAAAAAAGAAAAAAAAAGAAAAAAAAAAGAAAAAAAATCAAACAAGTCCCATTCAGTCTCAAGAAACATCCCCAAGACATCTGGGCCCAATGGGAACAGCTCAGCTCTGCTAGTCAGTAAGGGCAAGCTCTCACTTCAAAGGTGTTCAGGGGTTGCCAGAGTTTGTTATCATTGCTGTTTTAACCAATGTTATTTCGGGACTGGTCTTAGAGCTTGGTTGGGCTGGCTCCACTGAGGTGACTGGGCAACACTGCTTGGCAGAAGATAAAGAAAGCTCTGTTGCTTTCATGTACCTATCATGATGCCACTCGTGTGGGGCACTGTGCTGCTGTCAAATGTCTTCTCCAGGGCAGCCACTCCGAATTCATTCAGGTCCAGGTCATCCAAGGCAGACTCTGCCAGACACAGAGGTACCAATTATGTTATAAAGGACCAACAACTTCAAGAGATAGGATGGCCCAAAGAGCCTACATGCAGAGGAGCCTGCACTCTCTATTTGTCAGGGCCCTGCTCTACGCCCTGTTCTGAGACTGTTTGGCAGAAGAGTCATGGGCAGCTTTTCAATTCAGGTTCTTTTACCTGATCTGATTTCTTTTTGTCTCAAAGTGTTCCCAAATGTTTTTTGAAAACAAAAATCTCATGAAATAACAGCAGATCCCATAAGCCTTCCCCAAACTGCTCTCATAAATCTGTCTCTAACATGAAGGAACGCTGGCTGATGGCATGTCTGGGTCTGGCTTGTGCTTTGTCCCTACCTTCCCAAAAAGTAGAAGGGGAACACTGAAAAACATCTCTGAGGTTCAAAGATAGGGTAAAATAAAGCTTATTAATGCCTGCAAGGGTTATATCTGTTTGAACATGCCTCATCACTAATGATGATCAATATAATTCCATCCCACACATGCCCACTCATTTCTATTATTATTTTTATCAAATTAGTGAGATCACCTCAGAAATGTTATATTTAATTAAAAAAAAAATGAAAAAAAGAAAAAAGAAAAACGGGTGACCAAAAAGCCTGTACCTATCTAAGAGTGACTCCACTCTCTGGATTCTCATATTTTCCTTTTTCTTTCAGCCTCTGTCCTACACTCTATGAAGGGCGAGTCCTTACAATCTACCTGGTGGCAGCCCTGGCTATAAAAATTTTCATTTAGAACATCAGGGATTGTAACTGTGGAAAAATGCCCCTGTGATTTCCTGCCTAGTCCAAGACCTCTTTGTCACTTTGACAAAAACCTAAAACTAAGGCCCTTTACAACCATGTGACATTCTGAGTAAGTGGCTCAGAGGCCTCCAGTTGGTCCCGTGGGGTGAATTTCAATCCATAATGACCTGCAGAAAACATCAGATGTGTCACAGTCACAGAACAAGCCTCGGGAATCCGCCAGCACTGACAGAGACGGAAAACTGGAGGTCACTGGAACACCCACGATATTCCAACTCTCGTACCTGGCGCTCCGAGCCTGAGGAAGCCCCACCAGCACGAGTGAAAAAAAAAGCAAAGTTACCTATGACAGACTCAACGGTGTCACTGGTTGGGTAGAAGGGAAGGGCATTGGCATTCATGCCTGGAATGCTGCTGGTGCCAGCAGGGCTCGGGGGTGTTGCAGCCAGACTGGAGGTGATACTAGAGGAGATGCTGGATGTCAGCGGGCTCCCCACTGGGAGAATACCCAGAATGTCCTGAAACAAGAGTTTGAAAAGGGAAAGAGGAAGGAAATAAAACATCTTTATAGAAGAACCCCTTCAGAAGCATGCAGGAAGGAGCCAAAGATCAGCAGCAAACCTGTTTCCTGCCTGCTTCCAACCTGACAGATGGCTACTACTGGGCTGGGGGTGGGGAGAGATTAACAGCTTTTCTTTAATTTCTATCGACTGTTCTCCATTTCATGTCCCTCCCCCAGTATTCTAAACATCTTTCAGGCTGCCCCAGAATTAACTCCTGTGACCCACAGGTTGCATGCAATCACAGCCAAGGGCCACACAATCACTCACTCACTTCAGCACATGACTTAGAACCTGATATTAAATTCCCTTTGCCAAATCCTTGAACTTAGATGACTTCAGAGATCCATTCCAGCTCAATTTTCTGTAATTTGAAGACTCTCTCCAGCACGGTCCAGCCCTCTGAATCCATCCTGAATTCATTCAGGTCTAACTACTCACAAATAACACCTCCAGCAAATCATCCCATCCTCATAAAGTAATCCCTCCAGCTGAGCATCCCTAATGGTGTCTGGACTGTTATTTACTCCCTGCAGAGCTGTCTGGATCCACAGAGATTTCTCAGGGCTGGTGGAAGCACTGAGCTGGGTTCAGAGCCCTGCTGGCAGTACCGTACCTGTTTGGGCTGTAACAAAGGTTGCTCCTGGCTCCTGTGTTCCAGTGAGTGGGACTTCATTTTTGCTTGCTGCAGTGAAGAAACAGAACAAAAAGACAAGCAGAGGGATTATTTAGCAAAATTTAAAATGGGAAACACAGTCCACTCCTCTCTGGGTCTGCCCAATGCATCAGAGAACTTGGAGAGAGGGAAAGCACAGCAAACTGAAAACACTCCCAAGTAATTTATGCTTTCTGTACACCAAGGCAAAGACTTGTCACTCTGACATTTGCCTTCAGTGCTGCTCTAAGTCCCCTGCTATCACAAAGCACATCCTAAGAACCAAGATCAAAAATGAATTATTTTGCCTTGCTATAACTAACTCATCAGAACTACTAGCATCTAAAAACCAGAAAGGGCCAGAAACGGTGGGAGGCACACTACATTTTTAAATTATGTAAATATTTTTCAGTTGGGGGAAAATAAAGTCTGTAGATTATGTTTTCTCTCAAACTCTTCCAGCTCCCAGCTAGGACTGCAAAGTAAAATACAGTGATAACTAATCAACTTTCAAAACAACATCATCAGAACTGATTTTATAAAAAAATCCTTCCCCCATCCATTAACATGAGAGCTCAAAGCTATAAAACATAAGTGAGGTTAAGACTGCCTGGGATTGCAAAAACTTCACAACGCCAACATATATTTAGAATTCCACTATCCAGCCTAAAAATTCAGCTTAAGGACCTTCCAGCACTATATCCTTAACGGATATCAACTCTCTTGCCTTGCAACATCAGTCATTTCTGATGGAACTCAGTTGGGAAGGAAGTGGCCTCGGGAGCCTGACAGTGTGTAACGGTCTGTCTGCAGACCTTGCTCCCTTCCTCCCATGCTGTGACATGGCACAGGGAGATCAATCACAGCCTCTGGGCACAGAGAGGGAGCAAAATAAAAAGTACTGAGAGCCAGTGCTGCCTGTTTACTCCCTCTCCAGCCTCCCCAGTCTGAAACACAGACATATTCCAGGCATGAAGTGCACACGATGGTTTTTATCCCAAATGCAGGCAGGGAGATGGGGACAGCAGCCCACCACGCTGACCTGAAGTGATATGCCTTGACTTCTTGGCTTAAACAGTCTCATGACAAAGATAAATGATTGCTGGAGAGGGATGACATAACCAGACAGGCGAAATGAGCAGCGGAAGAATTCACCCCTCGGTTTTACTCCATTAAATCATTTCCCCTGCTCAGCTGTATGCCTGTGGGCAGATGGGGGAGGTCAAAGCCTGGCAGCCAGGCAGTTGAGATACGGACACAAAGATCCTTCTGCAGTGGGTACCACTCTCTCACGCTTCCCTGAACAACATGCAGTGTGTTTACACACAGCAGAACTGCCACTGAACCCATCACGGGCTTGTTCTCCTTTGTGAGCGGGAGCTGCGTTAACGTGAGTGCCTCTGTGTGTGTCTGATAACACGCCTGCTACATAATCCAACACATCCCTGCCCCCCTGACACTCCTCTGAACACAAAATGTGCTATCACAGACGTCACAGCTGAAGGGAAGGCACACACACAGCCGTGCCCCCACTGAGAGGCTTCCTGCCAACGTAGGGAGGTTGCTCTGCTGCAGTTAACTCTGACTGGAAGGGTTTTTTTCCCTTTAAGGGGGAGAAAAGTGAACCCATTTCCACGTTAGTCCCAATTCCCACTGCCTTGAATTCACAAAACTTGAGCAAACCAAATGTCACCACTAAGCCAGTCTCCTTTAGCTCTGAATAATATTAGAAAGGGCACATATCGAGACAAAAATTCAAGGGACAGGCTGAAATTCTCCAGCTTACTCTGTTGCAGTCAGGGAAGAGAACAAGGGACATAAATTATGAGTGAAACGAAATGTTTTCTGACCAGCATGGAACAAACCTGCTGTGCTGTGTGTCAGGACTTGGGAACACCTCCTGGTTGTGGCATTCAAGTCCTTCCAGTGCAGCCAGCATTTTTCCAGCTTGCTAAATCTTTTGGGACTCGGAAAAAGTATTTTTAGCTTTAACTGCTGGCTCAGCCTTACCACAAACTATGTGGAATCTATTAAGACAGAAGGTGCATTTTTCATTCTAATAAGATAGAAACTATTTGTACTAATTCTACAGAGGAAAAACGACAAGCCCATTGCATAGCTGAGCCAGAGCGTCTCCAACGTTTTTATATAGGAGTTGACAAAGTTAAATGCCTAATTAGTGGTCCAATTTACAGGGTGTATGAGAATCTCTGGTGCCCACTGCAGCCAAGGGGAATTACAGAAGATTTTAAAAAGTAAGTAATTACAGATTAAAATAAAATTAAATCAGGACACTTTTGAGACACCTAATTTTGTCTGTAGAAGCCTAGCATAAGGCAATTGTGATTACTTCTGTCTATACCTTAATAGCTATTTATTCCACAGGTTTTGCTTAATTAAAGCCACATAATTAGGAAGCTACGTGAATACAGTATCTTTGTAGCACAGATCCAACTTCAGATATAAATACTCATCCTCTGGCCCTCCTTTTAAAAGTCCTATTCATGCTCCATCCCCTTTCTCCCTGGCTCAGGCTTGCTGCCCATTTTCTCCAAAGCAGGGCCTCCCTGGCACTCTGCCTCTGCTGGCAGCAGACAGGGGTTCTCTCAGTCCTTCAGCTCTGGGTTCACTCCTCCTTTGCAGCAGAGGCCACAGAGAACGAGGACATGCTTCTTCTTTTGTTTCTAAACAACTGCTACAAGCTGCTGTGCCCATGAGAAGCGCCAGGATCACAGCATGGTCTGCTCTTTACCCCCAAAGACGCGTTGCATCAATTTGCAGTTTCCTAAGCCACGTCCCCGTTAAGCCAGACAATGGAAGCATTTATAAGAGAGCACACATGCATACAGCTTAATCTGGATTTGTCACTGCATCATTTTAATTAGACTAAACAGTGTTCAAGACTTGGTCCTACTGCAAAGCTCGGTCATATTTTCCCAAAGCCGTAAGATTAAATAAAACAAACCCCATGGATTCTGCTTCTAAATTCAACAACTTTATGCAAGACTTTGTCTGGACGGGATATTTCCACTGTTTTCTCCCAGCAGTGCAATACAGAGGCAGCAGTACAGGCTCATTAAGGCTGACTTCTTTAATGTCACAGACAAGAGCTTAAACATAGCCAGGCTGAAAGCAGCTCTTCTCTTCTCACTGTTCTCAGGCAACACACACTGGCTGCCTGAGTATTCTTATTCAATATTTTTTTGCAAAAGAACTTGGAGATATTTTTGCAGGCACCTCCTCATGCAAGTCGCTATTCCCTTCCCCCAGAATCAAGATGTTGTTCTATTACAATTACAAACCAAGTGAGAAATACAAACTGAGACCGAAGCTCTGGGTTGGGCTCAGGTTGGAAGGGACGGTGCAGAGAAACCATTCATTGTAACATCAAGGAAGGAAATTCACAGTAAGAAGGTGACTGTGGAAAAGCTCATGTGTGGCAAAGAGATGGAAGAGACTGCTCCAGGCCTAAGGAGCACTATGAATAAGGAATGACACCAGGAAAAAGATTGGGGAAGTAGCATGGCGAGACTGGGATAGCCAAAAGTGTTAAGAGGGAATGTCATTAAAAGATATGGGTTGAGTAGGATTCAGAGGATTCTTCCAATGAGAATGAAGAATTGAAATTTAATACAGAAGCCATAGGAGAGAGTCAAGGATCAGAATGATAGGGGCCAGAGAGGCAAGACACAACTAACATGACATTTTTAATACACCAGAGAAATGAAGAGTGAAAACAGAAGACAAACCAAGTCACAGAGGGCAAGGTAAGAGACTGGAGTGGGAACAGAGAAGGAAGGATGAGACAATGAGACAATACAGCGAAAGAAACAGCAACTCTAGGCAAGGATCTAAATATGGAAAAAGAAAGACCAAGAAGGGATGTGGGAAGCTACCAAGGGTCAACACAGGACAGGAGTTGTGAGGGGTTGGGAAAACAAGCACCAGCTCCACTTCCACAAACAGAGTGTGTGATGGCAGCAAGGCAGACAAGAACGGATGTAAGATGAGAGGGGCTGGAAGGGAGGCTGAAAGCAACAGCAGAGATCTGGAAATGCACATGAGAACAGTGCTCTTTTCCCACTCCTGTTCCATCGAAAATAAAAACACAATCAAGCTAGACTGCGCAATCTCTCGTTCTTCCTCATCCCCCCAGCTCTTCCAGCCAATACTCCCTACTAACCTGGCATTTGAAACTCTTCAAATACTCGGCCCCCACCTGATCTTCTCGCTCAAACCCCGGTGCCTTCTTGTAGCTGCCGGCTGCTGTTACTGAGTCTGCAGGAAAACCAATGGTCTCCAAGCTGTGGGGCTTTCCAATGGCACCGGGAGGAGACCCACATATATTAGATGGGCTTCCAAGACTGCTGTTCCTACAAAGAATCTGACAGAAGGAACAAGTGTCAGGAAAGTACAGCCAGCCAAGAGCAATGACACGAAGGGGAGAGGCACCTCGTGGAAGGGCTCAATTCACTTCACTGTTCGTAGATTGATTACACTGACAGTCAACAAAACTACACAAGCTTTCAGTAAACAGTAATTAAAAAAAAAAAAACAGGGAAAAGTTCCACTGGATTTTTACAGTCCCACAATTATGGTTTTACTGTCACTACTTTTCACTACAGCTCTAGTGACATTTATCCTTTTTTGAAGCCTCAGATGTGACTGATCCAAGTTTCCAACCTGACCATAACTCTCTTCTCTTTCCTTAGGCTACAGTGGATCCTGTCTGACTCTGGGTAGTAGTGTGGAACCTGGAAAGGTGCTCTGGCAGTCAGAACAACCAAACATACCTGAGCTATTGTGAAATATTGTGTTTTTTGCTTTCCAGTTGGAAATCTGAAAGCTTTAATGCAGATATTAAAGCTGTATCAAGAGCTGCATTAAAAAAAACTCAATGATTTCCAGCAGTTCCATTCTTTGGACTAACACCAGGGACCACAATCACATGCAACAAGGCTAGTTTTGCACTGTAGATGAAGCCACAGACAGCAGTAAGATGAGCTTTAGAGAATGTGTCCACCTGGATCAATGCAAATATCCCATTTCTCTGGGACAAAAAACTATTCACCTGCACTGACAAGCACGACTGTGCTCCAGACATCACAGATTCAAATGTGGCACAGTCTGGGCTGGCATTAGGGGAAGAAAAAAAAAAGAAAAAAAAAAAAGAAATGGAGCAGCCTACAATGTTTTGGTTTTATTTTTATCCAGACATTCTGCTGTCCACGCTTCCCTACAGTCGCAAAGATACTACTCACTGTGGTGGAGGTGGGGCTAGTTGGCAGAGTTCCTGATTTATTCCACACCTACAGTACAAATACAAAACAGAACAGGCCACGTGAGGCTGGCAGCTACAGGGACCTTTTTTTTTTTTTTTTCTCTGACTAATTCATCATGTAAAATGATCACCAGCAAAGCCATATTTGTTTGCAAGCTACATGCAGATGCCCTGTGGAGTGATGAAGTCACAGACAGACATGTGTTGCCACTTGGCACATATCCAAGGATTAGGAAAGACTGTTTAAAAGACTAAGAGCCTGAGATAGAAAAGACCTAAACGGTCTAATAAGTAGGAGATACCTTCAACTTCTCTGCAGCTTTCAGAGAACTTAGATGATACGTTCATAAGATGAAGGGGATTTGATTTTTACTGCTTTCCACAGTGTTATTTAGTAAGAGACAATATTACATCCAGACTTTTTGAGATCTGTTTGGAATTCTAGCTGCAATCACATCCAGGACAACTATGAACTGTTATGTTGGCTTTGGCACCAACAAAATCAAACTCAGCTTCTCTTTTGAAAGAGGGAATAAGATAAAACAGAGGTCCTAAACGAGTTCACCTCATTCTGACCAGTTTTAAATGAGTTAAACTTGTGTCATTTTACCTCCTCAAAACCTCAACCAACCATTTGAAAAGGTTACACACCTTATCGAGAGCAGTGCAAACGGGAAAGACTTAACAAACAGAAAAAAAAAAAAAGTAAAAATGTAGTCTTGCATTCCATGGGCCTCTTATCTGACTGTGAGTATCTGTTCAGCATTTAAACATCTCCCTTCTTGGATGGATAACTAAAATAAAGTATTACCAACAGTCTGGGGCATTACTTAAACATATTTTAGAGCTGAGCTATCCCCAGCAGTAGGAGAGGAAGGGAACTAAGGATATCCTATAATGCAACACACAATATGCACGAGCTAAGCCTCTGAGATTACATATGTAAACAAACTCAATTGTAGTTATGTGCTTTGGAGGTTGTTGGCTCACAGCCTTTAATTAGAGGACTTGGAAACTAAGCCCAATATGTACCTCCAGACAGGAAGAAGTTGAGCTTCATGTGCGGATGTATTCCACTTTCCTGAAAGTACATCAACAAACTCTGCACAGAGGGGGAGGCTTAGAAACTTTAGAGGTTGAGAGGATGATACTAAAGCCACTGAATGTATGTTCAAAAAAAAAAAAAAATTAGATCTCTCTAAAAAGCGTGGAGCTGAGAACCAGAAGAAAAATCTCATATCCTTTGGGCTTTTGGATAGTTAAGATTTTCATTCTTGGGAGACCAGAACAGCGACTCAGAGAAACCCAGACTATGGACAAGGCCTCTCCCCCAGGGCTACATACATTGCTAAGGTCTGGGGCGTGCGGGCTGGAAGGGCTGACTGGAACAGAATCCCCAGCTGCTGATGGCATGTACATCACCGGTCCTGGCTGTGTGGGGCTGGACACGGCCGAGGATTGCTGCAGATCTTCACTGAGGGCAGGCTCTGCATGGGAGAAAAGCACAGGCAGCATTACTCAAAGCTGTAAAACTGCAGCGGGGCACAAGACATTTAGGAACAAGAGTACCTAGATACTCCTCAGAGGAAAAAAGTATTCTATAAGCACCTGCTTGTAAGTATAGAAGCAAAGAGAAACCTTATTTGGCAAACAGCTACCACTCCTCTAACACTCCTTACATTATTACTGCCATCACATATACACTGTGCTGCTCTTTAGTCCATTAACGCTGCTCCAAAATTATCTTCCCTGCATGAATTGTGTGCTATTCATTCAGCTCTCCTGAACTAAGCAGAGCTTCCTTCATTGCTAGGCACAGAGTTGATGGGTGCATTATAATTAGCTGAGGGAGTTAAGTTTCCATCTGTGCTCAGTACAAACCATTATCAAAAAAAGAAAAAGTGTCAGTGGCTCAGAAGGTAAAGATGCTGTAGACCTGTAGTACTGACATCTAACACGAGTCAGCATCTTTACAAAAACTATAGAACCGACACTACACCTGCACTGCAGTATCTCTGAAGTGCTGGTTTCAACACATTTCTTGCAAATAATCAGCAAAAGTCATGCCTAGAGCAGGTATTTTAATTGAACTAGGTCCTCAGTGTTCAGCTGGCTAAGGAAGGAGTGAAAGATGTAACTCCATAAGACAGCACAAGAAATAACCAGGTTGGAATGACTAAAGTGCCACAGAATGTTACTCTCCCTTTAAGTAGTACAATATCAAGAGCAGCAATCTTGTTAGGAGTAAGGCATCCCTAATCAAAATACTACATTATACCCAAGGAGTTTGCAAAACACTGTTCCTTTTTCAAGATTTCATTCTGTAAAGCTTGCTGGATCACACTGTGTAGTTGCACTGCTGTGTTTTGGGCCATTACAGCCCACAGCTCCAGCTATAATTATTGCTTGTCAACAAGGCCTCCTATAAAAGGAACTGCATAACCTGCAGGGAATTTACTCTCCCCGTTCCTTGACAAAGGCAGCAATTACTAATTCCCTCATTTACAAAGGATAATCAAGTAACAAAGAGATTTTCTCAAGGCCATGTAGCGAGTCAGTATATCAGAGCCAATCTACTGAGTTCTGAGTAACCTGCTCTAATTGCTGCAAAGTCAGCAGTGACACTGGAGTGTAGAAACCCAGTAGGAGCCATAGGACAGGAACTAACCATTATTCATGAATGTTAGTATCCACCTGTACAAGGAACTCCCACAACCAAAACAGCATCACTAGATGATTAAAGTGAGGGTTGAAATAATGCCCTATAAATCAGGGAGCTACTGAGAAAAGAGGATTTAAGGAAAAGCAGGAAAAAAAAGCTGCATGTTTTTCTTCTTCAACCTGACTTCAAGATTTAAACTCTAAGTAAAGCTTCATCAATAGTAAAACAGCATTTAAATTTTTTTATTGTATCAATACATTATCTATAATTAGCAACTTTATCCTCTGCTTTTTAAACAACAGTTTGCAGCTTATCTAGGTACAGTTCATCCATGCACAGAAGAGAAGCAGCTTTGTCCATTTCCATCCTCCTGAAGTGACACAGAAAACTGAGCAGGTGAGAGGGAACAGAGGGAGATCCTCCAACAGTGAGCTAAGGGTCAAGTCCTACAGAGTACCCACTGCCTCCAGCTCTGCTAACACCTTCACACTAGCATGGTTTTATAGAAATTATCAAAGTTAACACTTTGGGTTTGAAAAACCTTCACAGAAGATCTGGTTTTGCAGCCCTGTATCTTAAATTGTTTTGGTCAGAATCTCTCCACAGCTCAAATACCCATGAAAGACGAGAGAAAGAGTCCACGTACGTTCTACATGTGCAAAGGCACAGAAGGGTCCTCGGGGACAGCTGCCAGACTGCTGCATGTCATTGCATTTGGTGGATTTGTAGATCTAAGGATGGGAAAAAAACAAAAAGAACCCGACAACTGACATGAACAGAAAATAACAGTGACCACCAGCCCAGGTACAAAAGTTCTATAGAGAAACTCAACAGTAAAGTAGGGACAGAGATAAAAGGTGCAAAGGCCAGCAGAGCTCAGGGTGACCATTTCAGTGCTTTGCTTCAAAGAAAGGAAAACCCACTGTAGTTCTGGAAACACCAAAATATGCCCATCACAGCTAGAGCTCAGCCAAAGACCAACCCACCACACACCAGCTCACCCAAAGGTCACCAACTGCCATGAAGCTCCCCAGTCTTACTGGAAGCTCCATGGATATTACAAATGCCAAAAGGTAGGAAACAGTTGACAGCACAGAAAGTTCCAAACACGTGTTTGCAAGGAAAATAACAAACCATTGACAATGATTGTAGCAAATGGATTATTCCCTTTCCCCCCAGTTTGACAGGCGGTGACAATGGTTACTTTGCCGATACGGGCCCAACAAAGCTTTTCAACGCTGTAACATGAAGCAGACTACGAAAAGGTCTTAATTACACTTTCTGTAAGGATACTGGAAAGCTCTGGGCATGCTCACAACCGAGAGCTCAGTGGTGTTTAGTGCTATCATCATCAACCACAAGCTTTTACTCAAGGAAACAGATGCTGTACGCTCATGTGCAGACCCACATCGTGCCTCCCTAAAGGCCCCACACATGAGACTGCTCTTACACTCGAGTTTTTTCCCTTTTCTTACCTCCTCCCATGTGGTCTACCTAACAAAAATCTGTCAAGCAGCTGAATTTCATCTTACTCCCAACATGGAGTTTCTCTGTATCCCAGGACTACACTACAAGCAGCCCACATGCTCTCCCACCTGGCACACTAATTTACTTCATAACACTGGAATACTTTTGGCTTTCCTACCACCTACCAAACAGAGTGAGGAGGTTACTGTACCTCTGGATGGAACTGCTGTTCTGTGCGAGTGTGGCAGTACTGGCATGAATCTCCGTTTTCACACTTACTGGGATCTCCCCACTCGTCTCCGTGTTTCACACTGGGACACGGTGAAGATCTGTGTAAATAAGGCAGCAGGAGAATGCATCAGATTCAGATGTGCTTTGTGCTTTGATTACTTTGAGCAGGTGGAATGAGGTGAGTCCCCCTCCGCTTCGCTGCCCTGAGACCCCACCTAGAGCTGCATCCAGCTCTGGGGTCCCCAGCATAGGAAGGACAGGGACCCGCTGGAACAAGCCCAGAGGAAGCCACGAAGGTGCTCCAAGGGCTGGAGCCCCTCTGCTCTGGGGACAGGCTGAGAGAGTTGGGGTTCCTCAGCCTGGAGAAGGGAAGGCCTCAGGTGTACAATCTGCTTGGCTGCTGCTTCCTCAGCCCCCATCCAGCTCCTACTGCATCTTCTTCCCCTTCTTCCAGTTTCCCAATGAAAGAAACACGGCTTAATTCTCTATTTGAAAGAGAATACAACTTGAACCAACACACACAACTTAACAATATTAGCAGCTGATGTGATTAGTGTCAGAGACGCTGGGTCTGGTTTCTGTTTTGGAACTGCACCTTCATAGAAAGCTAAGAAGTTAATTGGCTAATCCTAAAACACATAATACCCTTACAGCAGTATGTTTCCAGGTTTATAGTGTGGCCATGTGGAAAAGAGGCTGAGTCAGGTCACTGGGGAAAAGGCAAGTCCGTTTTCCTTCTCCCAGACAGGAACAGTTCTTCTTTTTTCTAGATCTGAATTTCTGCTGTGACCTACTTCCCCTGCTCTTTATGCTCTTAACCATTCCCTCAAACAACAGCAGAGGGAAGCAGATAGCAGCACCAGCACAGCCAGCATGAGAGGAGCCACATCAGCTGGGGGTGGGGAAAACACAGGAGTGAGTGGAGATCTGGAGGGGAGAAGCTTTCACCTCTTCCTCTCCCGAAGGGCCCAGGCAGGGGCAGAAAGCACAAAGCTGCTGCCTGAAGACTGCCTTAGTGTTCCTGTTCCTCCTGAAAGTGTTAGGATTAATGTTTCTTTGGTCTCCGCTTGTTTAATTTTTTTAAATACAGAATTTCAGTGCCAATTCAAAAAATTTCTGTGAATGCTGGGGGTGGGGAAGGGAAGGGAGAACATCCATGGCATTTTCTCTCCTGCCTTTCTGGTCTGCTCCTATGTTTTTCAAAAAGGAACTAAGGAAAAGCCCCACTGAGACCACAACAAAAGCTCTGTTGTGTTGGAGGAAATGAGGGCCTATAATTTGGATGAAATGCGTTCAGGGAGACACAGCACGCTGAAAAATCCAGCGACAGCTGAGTGACAGAACACCCTGGTGCCTCAAAAGCAGAGCCTTTAGCAGCTGGTTAGGAATGCATGTCCAGCTACAGTCCTGCTCACCCCGTGCCTCATGATCCCCATCACCAGGCACACACAGCAAGCAGCCTGATGATTCTGAATCCTTTACCATGAAAACACTTTTGGGCGAATTTGTTTCTAGATGGGGATTAAAACTTCCTTTTGTTTTCTTTTCCCTGCGCTGCTTTCTAAAGCAGAAGCTTATGTGGCAAGGGGACGCCAGACACAGGTCTGTTTGCCATAAAATCAGAGCTGTAACATGATTAACAATTTATTTATTAGAGATACTGGTTCCTATACACAGGAAAACTCCTTGTTTAGTTTGTTATCCTTCTCCTAGGCAGAAATAAGAGTCCATCACATCTCCTGCCTTGGAGATATGCTAAAAAAAACTATCCAGTGGTCAAAATCCTGGCTCCTTCATCACAGATTTCCAATACACTGCACCACTAGGCTGGGAAGTAGAATATTCAGGATCACAGTACCTGTATTTGTGTTTTCTTGGACTTCTTCTTCTGTCTTTGCTATTGTGGTAGTAGGGACAGGCATAACCCTGGCGACAGAGCCGAGGGGGTTTCTTACATTGCTCTGTCTTGTAATTGCCCAACACGTACGTTGTATCTGCAAAGCAAGCAACCAGTCAGTGGGAGATGACCCCAATCTGTATTTACTATACAAAAGCTTTTGACAGGAGCAAGTACCCCAGAGAAACCAGACCTTGCCAGCCCCACAGATCCCAAGTGACGCTCACCTTGCCACCTTGGCTCCTCACTGAGTATTTTCTCTATCATGGCATGGCTGGCAGCGACCGCAGACTGACCCTCTATGCCTCCTTCAGATGTTGTCTGACCATTCTGCAAAGCCTCCATGGCCTGAAGCTCCCTTTGGGGACAGAGTTAAATGAACAAACAGATTGAGCAGATGAAGAGTCGGGTAAGTGTGCATAAGAACTGACATACTAGAGCGTTTCCTAAGTGGGTGCATTTCAGTCAGGCATTTTTTGTTAGAATATCTTTAGTTGCTGAATAGCAACTGTAATAAAAAAAAAACCCTTAATTCCCTGGGAATTCCAGATGTACTATTTTGACCCTCCCCATGAAATTCCCAAGTGTGATCCCTTCCCCCATTTTAGAGAATCCTCCCTGAAGGTTTTCTAGATTTGCCTTATTAGGAAGGGATATTCTATCATCACTCTATTTCATGCTGAAGCAGAACTGTCCTTCAGTCACCTCGCTTTTCATTTGGGTACAGAGATTACCTTTTCCACACAGAGTCCCAAAACCTCCACTCCCTCTTTTCCCTGCACTGCTTTCCAAAGCATGAGTTTATGTGATAAGGGGAAGGCAGACACGGGTCTGTTTGCTATAAAATCAGAGTTGTAACACGATTTTACAGCTCATTTCCATAACAATTCACCTCCTGCCCTCACCTGATGTCGTACACCGGCGAGCGCAGGTCATGGGGCCCATGAGCGAAGGCGCAGTGGACCCCGTTCTTGGTGCAGTTTCCCTTGGAGTCCGTCTCATGGATGCAGATTCCAGTTTTGTAGTAGCGTAAGTGATACCTCCTCTCTGTGTCTCCAGTAGTTCTATGCAAGAAGGGACACCTGAGGGAAGGACAGACAAAGTTTAGTCACGTGGGTGATGGGTTCAACACCACCAGAAGACACATTGCTGATACAGGACACTGCAGCTATCAACAGCTTTGCTTACTCTGCCCCTTCTTTAATGGTGTTCCAGTGCTACAGAGAACCCCCAAACCTGTCACTACACAGGATGTAGTTTCCCTCCCAAAAGACAACTGGATTATTAAGCCAGCAGATCCTTATGATTCTGGTCTAGTGACTGCCAGGGACTGGAAAAGAGCAAAGACACTGCCAAGGTGTCCTGAGGTACTGGCTGGGATTGAAGGGGCCTCACATACCATTTCCTCAGCAGCCCATCTAGACTTGGTGCTGTTACTGTTTCCTGCTGATGCAGCTACAGATGCAGCCTTTATGCAGAGCATGGGACAAGAAAGGAGAATTACAACACTATCATTTTAACTTGTGTTTTGTTTCCCCTCTTAGGTAGAGGAGGAACAAGCTATCCTGACAATTTTTTTTTTTTAAATAACAAAATGGAACAGGCAAAGTTTAGATATTGCAGCATCGAGCTAAAAATATAAATCAGCAAGAGTTCTGAGATGACAACAGCTTTCATTCACTGAGTGTGAGCCAGATATCAACCAGTGATCTAGAAGCCAAAGCCCACAAATATCCCGTTTCCAGTTCTTTCCAGATCTCTTCTAACAAGGAAGAAAGTACTGAAATTGAAGCTTTAGGCTGAGGGACTATTTCATTCTGCTCTAGTCACAAAAACTTTACTTAATCCAGTAAAAAAAAGAAAAATACTGTTTTCCCAATAAATAGCATTTTTGTGTGTTTATACTGGCACCATGAAAGGGAACTGAAATTCCATCTTTTTACAACATCTCTACATAAAACACTCCCCATATTAGACCACAGTTTGGCTACACTATTTATTCTTCCATGTCTGTCACATGGCTAAAGTTATATTACTGGGTTAACCCCTTCATTGCTGGGGTCTGCCACATCCACAGCAGAAACACTTGCAACTCTGCCCCAGTTAAACTTATCATAGTCATGAGGAGAGAACACCCAAAAAATCAAACTCTTCCTCATGTTGCCTTACTCTGGGTACTTGTCATTCTTTAAAGTTCCAGAAGACAAAATAAACTGGTATGTTTTTAAAAGCTGGGGACAGATAACTCAGGGGGCAGATGAGAGGACAAAGCTCCTCCTTTTTTCTTCCTCCTGTGAAAACCTAATTTACCCTGCTAGTGAGCAAGAGCTGTTACTTGAGAGTCAGGGACTTACAGGAACAAAGCTTTTTGTCACTGAGCTGTTTCTCCCACCTGAGTTTTGCTGAAGATGCCAAGGTCAGTGAATTCCCAAGAGCCAAACCCCCCTCTAAGTCACCCTTAGCAGGCCTGGAGTGCAGAGACTGCCGTTACAGCTTTTACATCTCACGTTACGTCTGTGACAAAGCTGCTTTACTGCTGACTTGCCTCATCTCCACAGGAACTGGCTGGAATCATCACCTCGACCGATCCCAAAAGCCTAATGCCTGAAAAGTAGGGTGCAGCCCTTCACTTACTCATCTCCTTCTGGGCAGATTCCCGTGGTCTCGTCATACTTGGTGCAGTAGATGTCGGGGCTGTAGTTGAAGGTGCCGTCGCGGCGGCGGATGGAGCGGCGGCGGCGCTGGTTCACGAAGTGCCAGTGGAAGCAGGTGTAGGGCCGGTGCTGAGTGCACTTGTGCTGCACGAACAGGGGGCACTGCTCCGTGCGGAACTCCTTCAGGTACCTGCGGGCACACAGCCAGCAGCGGGGGATCAGGAGCAGTGTCCAACCGCCCCAAGCACAGAGGCCAGGCCAAAGCGCGCTGCGCCCAGGGGAGATGCCAGCTGTGCTGCCCACACCCTCCCTGCTGGCGCTCCCACTGATGGAGGCCGGGAGCTGCTCGTGTCTGTAATGGCAAGATATCCATTACACGCAGGAATGTAACAAGAGCTGAAATCACTTTCTATCAGGATCACTTTGAAGAGGCTTTTCGTGAGCTTAGAAAATGGTTTGTGAGAAAATAGAACTCTTAAGTGCCTTTCTATGCATTTCTATCTCCAAACCCGTGACCCACCAGGGCAAAAAGCGGTTTCCTTCCTGTACGTTCAGTTTAAAAAAAAAAAAAATGAATAAAATACACTTCTTTGAGCCATGTTTAAAGCTTCAAGTGATTGAGAAAGAAAGATTTTTAAAACTCTTTCATGTCTTATCCTCGTGGTTTAACTCAGCCTCTTCAGTATGTGGTCAGCTATGAAATTAAAATTAATCCATTTCTCTCTTGCAACAGTGTCAATTCAGGGCTCAGCCTTGAAAAGCGGGATAACTATCCTCAAACTCCCACATGTTTATGTTGCTTTAATTTTAATATGTAATTCTCTGATAGCACACATCTTCTTTTATCCTGAGAACTAAAGAAGTCACAAGCTTTTATTTGTGACACTAATAACAGTCTCTAAACCCAGATTGTAGAGGATTACAAAATGGTTTAGATCAACATAATGATCTGACTGTGATCTGTGTGTAGGTGCTTACAAAATCCACGCTGCTGAAACCCTCGGGCTGCCCTGTATTTACGGGGAACACCCCAACAGCTCACGGAGCTCGGACCCAAATCCCAGCAGGTTCGGTGTCAGAGGCACATCCATAAACAAGGCAGGAGCATTCTGGTCTCCTACATATAGAGGTCAGTGTAAACAGCGAGTTCCAAAATTTGTAGGTCAAAATCAAAATGCGAGTATTGTGCTGGAAGCAACAGGGTGATATAACAGCAGATCCGGACTCATTTTAAACTGCGTATGCACTCCGAGGCAACAAGACGGAGGACAGGGCTTTCTCCAGCATTCATTCCCATGTCAGACAATCTTTATCTCGTATTTCTAAATAAATGGGAAGATGTCTGATGCCCAAAGATGTATTCACAGATAATATCATCATGCCAGGCTCATTCTGAAAGCAACATCTGTAAATAAAGCCCCTTTTCCTCTTTACCCCGGCTGAGGAGAAAGCCTCGGGAAAATGCACAAATTCAACCAAAGTGGTTTCATTTGTTTGCTATGAAGAGAGAGTATCACTGGCAAGAGCTTTCCTACATTGGATTTTACAAGCATGAAAGGATAAAAGCTCTTCCTCCTCTTCAGCCCCTAAATACGTGAGATTTGCAGGTTCCACAGCTTCAGATCTGCAGATGCCCGGGGCTGGAAGCCTCCGCAGCGGCTGTAAACCCTTCCCTACCCAAACCCATCTGTCTCCTGCAATCCAGCGTGGCTGGAACAGTATCTGCACTGGGGCCCAAAGCTTAACAGCAGGAAAACCAGAGCCAGCTGCAGAAACAGGTCTGCTCAGCATAGGTGAGAGCTAAAAACACCACTTTGCTGCTGTTCACTTGTAAAAATCCAGTTCTATTCAAATGGAGATCCCTACTCCAGCCACAGCAGCTATTAGGCTGAAAACTGAAGGCTGCAGTAAAATTCATCCATTCTTGAAAAGCCTTCTAAGCTGTTGGACCAAATACAGCTGTAGAAGGTGGAATTCCACAGATTATTTTATCTTATTAGCACACTAAATGCTCAAAAGCGACTGTAACATTTTCGTTAGAAAGGCAGTTAAGTAACCTGAAGCAGCAGGATGTTTAGACTGCTGTCCACAATCACCAACCAGTTGCTTCCACCCCCCACATCTCCACGTACACCTCAGAGACAAGAGATTTGTGTAACTCCCATTTTATACATGGACAAGCTACAGAACAGCTGGCTACGTGCTGCAGCTGGTATCCTGCAGCAATTGGAATCTGTGAGAGAAACCAAGAGCATTTAAACCCCTCCATCTTCACCAAGTTCAGGAACAGCATCCTGAGCCTACTCAGTGCTCTGGAACCTAAGGGGAGATACCAGGCTTACACAAGTTGGGTATCGAGCACAGCACTCCAGACTTGCAGTGACAGGCACGTATAAAACACTTAGAAATCCTAGAATTTCACAACTGCACGATCAGCTGAGTTGAAACAGCTTCCCTTTAGCAGGGAAGTTTAAAAATGTACACACTGACGAGGGATTTCGGTCTCTAGTGTCTCAATTGTTGCTGAAGAGCATTTGAAAATTAATTGCATTTCATGATTGGCTAAACTCCCTGGAGAAACATTTATTATAATGTAAATGAGAGATAATTACATAAGTAAATGGTTCACCTGAAAAGTGTTTAACACCTAACTTGTTTCATCAGAAAGTCATTCTTTAATGCTGTCTATTAAATAAATGATGTCTCACTCTTAATTTCAAAGCAAGTCCTGCAAACAGGTGCCAGAGCTCCACATGAGACATTAACTGTGCATGATCACCTCTGCAACAGACTAGAGGAAAAGGAGAGTTGTCACATTAACTCACTCATTTCAAGCCTTTCAATCACTGCTCTGGGTTTTTCTTTTTTTCCAAGCCACTACAACGTTTTAAATCACCCTCCTCCACAATAGCCTGAATGGTAAATTGCCTTATAGCCCTTTATTTTCTTGATCCATGAAGTGAGTTTTGGCTCCTCTGGGAGAACACGGACCACTCAACCAGCCACTTTGTATTAAAATATATGAAAGGCATCTCAACCACGTGTGTTTTGGGAACACAGAAAGGATATCCAGCTCTCACTACTGCAATGTGCTGCCTCACAAAGCAGAAAGCCATTAATATTTCAGTAGCCTCCTTGCAAAGACTCTAAACAAAAACGTAGAGAACACTGTCATGACAGATCCTTCTGGTGTCAATGGTCTCTATAATTTTTAATTTTTTTTTTCCCTCCAGAACAGCTGAGAAAAGGAATTTTTGAACGACCCTTGAAACTGGAAACATGTTGATAACTGGTACACAATTTCGCAGCGTGTCAGCCAAACGCTGTGTCTGTACAGGAAGAGGAAATCCAGCAATGATAACTTGCATTTCTCAACTCCTCTCAGGAAACTCTACCGCCCCTACATGAGGGGCAGAAGAATTATTACCCCTCTTTTACATAGGAGTTACTTCTATATTTAGTTTTTTTAAAAAATATATGTAATTTCTTCAAACTAATGTAATTTTTTGAAAAAAGTGGAAAGCACATAGCACTGTCTTCCTCTGACACTACATGAACATCAGCAGCAACACCCACATTCCTGGAGGAAATGTTACCATTTATGAGCCTTAGTAAACAAAGATGAATGCAATTCTAAACAAATGGGACAAGACTGGCTAGAACAATGCAGATCAAAGTCCCCAGGCTGAACTGAACTTGCTGCTGAACAGGACAGATGCTACTGGATATCAAAGTTTTTTTCACTAGGAAGACAAGAGGAGAGGTTCTTGGAGTAGTTCTGGGAACTTCCAGAGACCAACAGGAGCGGCAAAGTACTAGAAAAGTATTGGAAAAACCCTCAGTGCTACTCTGCTGAAATTCCTCTGGGGTGGGATGTGGGAAGGGGTAGTGATTACTCTTCAAGGAAAAAAAAAGTTAAATCTAGAAAGAAGGAGGAAAAAAAAAACAAAAAACAAACAAACCCACAAACAAAAAACAAAAAGAGTGAAACCAAGAAGAAACTCTAACCCAGAAGTTTCATTTCTACACACCACGACTGTAGCCGTGTCCTGGCCACGTTCATCACCTGCCACTGCAGAGATCTCTTGTTTCTCTGCAGATTTACTGGTGCACTTATTCAAGCAGCTCAGTAGGACAGGATACCTGCATCCATCCCGCTTCCAGGGCTGCAGCTTCCTGCCAACCCTGACATAAGTCACACGTGCAGGGGAGTGAGCTCAAGTCAGGAAAATGTGCTGGTCGTGCACGAAGACAGCTGAGCTCCAAATTCCTCACTAAAGCCTTACCCAAAGCTCCCAGAAATCACTGGAAGATGCACACTGATGGCAAGGGAGAGTCTCTGCTTTGTAACAGAAGGATCAGGAAGACTGTGGAGAGAAACAATTCCGAGGTGCAAGGAAATGAAAGGATTAAAACCAACTCTTCCAAACTCCTGATGCTTCCGTAATGCAAAGCCAGGCTCTCCTTTGCTTCCAACGCCCTGTTTGAAATCCTTACGGAGGTCCCAAGACGAGCTCCTCTCCTTTGCAGCCCTTCTGGTTCCTCCTGGTCAATCCCCTTTCTGCCAAAATCCCTCCCAGGAAGAGAGGACAGACCAAAGCGAGCACAGGATCTGAACCTTCTGCATGAGTGCAACACCAGAGACAAAACCATGAGATGACTGTTTGGCTAATCCAGACTGGGGCACTGTCAGTAAATGTAGGGCAATAGTGAGATCCAACACTACCGGCGTGGAGATTTCCCATGCGTGTGGGTGTGTGTTTACACCCATGGAACTGCTACAGCACCTCAGTAAAGGGCCCTGCTGAGTGGTTGGTACCAGCACTGCCTGTCTGGTGTCAGCCCAGTGTCAAATACACACAGTTTTTGCACCAGTAGCATTTTTATTAGCAATCACTAGTTCACTAGGCTGGTATAAAGATTCTTAGTAGTCGGCACTGTCCAAAAGGGCCCACAGAGGCAAATTTAACAATAAATTTACAAATAAACTGTTTGGTTGTGTGTTTTGTCTTGAGTTTTTGTTTATTTGGTTTTTATTTTTTTCCTTCAAACCAAGGCTTAAGTTCCTGATAAAATTCAAGGCATCAGGAAGAAAATGCTCTTCTGCCATCACAATTTATTTTAGCCCTGTCTGCCTTCTCTCAGCAAAGTATCACGCTGGCAAAGATGTCATTTCTTCAGCACAAAGGTACATGGGAATGCTGGCATTTTTATATCAGTGATGTCCTGCTGCTTCAGACAGGACTGCATGAGGCCATGGACCTCTTCATAAAGTTTCAGGGGGTGCCAGTTCACATCCTTCCTGAAAAATGCAGCCTGACTGACAGAGGTCACTGCTCTCATCTGCTCATCAGCTTTCCTTCTCTGGAAGCTCCTGTTGGCACTGATCTGTTCAGACACCAGGATGGATTTCCTGGTTTCCAAGATTTCCTAATTCAGTTCAGGAAAGAAAAAAAAAAATATCCATATGTAAAAACCTACCAGCTTCACTTAAAAATTTAAATTAGTGGTTTGAGCTAACACAGATAAAATTATCTGAAGCAAACCGGGGTGTGCTTACCCAACAGACTGTCTGCACAGGAGACAGCACGGCAAAACCCAGGAGAAAATATCTAAGTATAGATATTGATATTTCTAATCCAGTAATGCCTGTCTACTGGAAAGATTTTCAAAACTGCCATTTTTTCTCAAGCTCAAAGAGCCACCCCAACACAAGAGGAAAAGAGCTGTCCATATTAAACCAGCTTTCTAAATTCATTTCACCCTCATAAAATTTTATTGCAAAAGATGATATCAGACACACTTTAAGTAAGAAACCCATGACTCAATTATTTTCTTTTACTGAACTGTGGTATTCCAATTGAAATGAGTCAGTAGTGCATGACAGAACCTACTTATTCCAACAGGATACTCAATAAAAATCCTACTAATGCACCTTTCGTTTAACATATTACTGACAGAGGAAACCCATGATATGCAGCTCTGACATTGCCTGGCAGCTTTTGCTCTTGGGGTAAAGGAATATTCCAGAACAGGAGGGAGAAAAAAAATGGGGATTTAAAGAATTGCATCAGTCCAAAACATTTTAGAAAGTCTGATACCAGCGCTCCCACAACGCCTTATAAAATGCTGGCATTTCAGTGCAAACTTCCTGACAGGGAAAATAAACTTCAACTCAAGATTTCTTGGAATTTAAGAGGAAAAACTGAAATGAACAATTTAACTTCGCAGGAGATGCAGCTCCTTGTTCCCAGGGGTGGCACAAGTCAACCACATCCCGCAGGCAGCAGCTGCAGACCCCCAGCAGTTTGGTTTACAGCGAGATGTTCAGTGTCCTCCTGGTAAGAGCAGAAGTTCAGATGAGACTCTTTCAACAAACAATAATATTTTACTGACTGGCAGATGTAATCTAATACTGAAACAGAGCCTCGCACCAATCACTGCTGAACATCAGACAATAACAAACACTTCTAGCAGCAATCTTGAAAGTTTTAATCTTAGTTTCAGGAGAAATTCTGAGCATGTTTTACCAGTAATCATTATCACAGAATCACAGGATGGCTTAGGGTGGAAGGGACCTTAAATATCATCTAGTTCCAACTCCTCTGCCATGGGCAGGGATGCCACCCACTAGATCAGGTTTCTCAGCTACTGTGGCTCACCAATATTGGCTATTTCCTCTTTTTCCATATTTAATGGCATTTAGAAAAATAACCTCACAGACCCGACCAAGCCCTCACACTTCACACCAAGCCATGCATCACTTCACACAAAATGCAAAACATCTCTCACTCAGGACACCTCCACAACCATCAGTCCATCTGCCTTTCCATGCCTCAACAGCCAGATGCAGTTCTGAAAACCTTGAAAGGATCAGAAAGCATTTAAATCTCGAAGAAAAATATATGGATCACTTTATAAAAACAAAAGGCTGACCGTGAATGTGGGGAAGGAGAAAAGGATGAGGGAAAAGTTTCAGTAAGCTCACATCTGTCAAGAAGATAGACTTCACATGCCTCAGTGTTTTCTTTATCACCTAAATAAATTGAACCATCAACTGGAAAAAGGTCACACAGCAGACAGCACTGTGTGATTTTAAAGCTGTTAAGATTTCCCCTTCTCCATTAGAGCTTGACAATAATGTCAGTCTAAGGGCAAATCAAGAAAGTGAGAGTTGAAGAGACTTATTACAGATGCATGGAGTTGGGCTTGTTTGCTTGTGGAGGTTTTTTGTTTTAAGACTTCATATAACTCACTGTGTACCTTAGTGGTCAAAATGACAACTGCTTACATCCACAGCCTGAGGCTCCACCGGTTTTTGTTACAGGAATAGGAAGGCAGCACTCAAGTTTTCTTTTTCCTAGGCATCTGAATGATTTAGCAAGTGAAGTCGAGCTGGATGCTTCCAAATAAATGGAAAAGGAGAGTATGTATTGCAGAAGGTAAAACACAAACTGCTGAATTACAGAAAAGTAGGGATTACACACTAAAATGCACACCAGTCACATTCTACAGCAACCTGATCCCTACTGTAACTCCAGTTCTGGATTTCAAAGGAGATCACGGGGTGGACAAGAACACAACTAATTCATTTCAGCCGCGACGAATGAATTATGCACCACCAAAACTTCAGAGATAAGGACGTTAACTGAGTGACTGCAAAAGTTCATGCTAAAAATAACACGTTTTGGCAACTATCAGAAACTATCAGGACGTTTTTCAATTAGGAGAAAAATGTCAGGCAAACAGTTGTGCCTTGTCTACACTGAAAAACTGAGGGAAAACAGAGAGACACTACAGCGTGGTGCCAGCCCATCATAGGGAGACAGCTCTGCACCAGACTCAGGCAAAACACTGCTTGGTTTCCACAGCTATAGCAAAACTGGCTTTGTTTTGAGAGAAATGCCGTGGCTAAGTAGCTCACCAACGCTCTGTCCTGATGAGGAAAGCAAATCAAGGCTTTCAGCTGGGAGTTAACTCAATAAAACGAACATTTATCACATTTGTGAGCAGCCAAGGCGCGAGCTCCGCGCGTTACAACTGCATTCCCATCCACGGGTGTCGGGGAAGAGGTGCTTGCTCAGGCTTCCCTGGAGCTGTGCTTCCCTTCAGCTTGGCATCCATCAAGTTGTGTCACTCAAACCCGATGGGAAAAAAGAACCGATTCGAGTCATTTCTTGACAGCACTGCTCTCTTTAGAAAGCACTTGTTGCATCAGCAGACCATGAAATGTATATAACCCAGCCATACCAATAAAATCCTTTCCAAACACAAGTGTTTGTTTACACAGAGCTTTCACCATCGTAATTAAAACAATCCAAACCTGGGTATAAGCAAACACTTAATGGCACTACATTTCAGAGGCATTTCCTTAAAAGCCACTCAGCAAGACTTAAAATTCTGCATAAAGCCTTGAGCCTACATTTACATTTCCTTGCGTTTGTTCTCCCTTTTTTCCAAAATTAGTTGGCCATGAATATGTATTACTTGACATGACCTCAAAATTAACTCAACATTTAGGCAGTTCATGCAATATTTTAAACACACAGCCCATTTTTCCAGGTTTAAATGGCATATTTGTGACTTGACAACGTTAGTTCATGTAAACTCTGCCTAAAGCAAACCTCCCTGTTTTCAAACACGGATCACCCCGACTGAGACAGCCCTCATCCCTCTCTGGGTTGGTTTCTGCTCCACAAATTATTTAGCTGCCATTAATCCTTCCCTGCAGCACCTGTGTTAAGTGCTGAGTCTCTGAGAGCAGGATCATATGGAAATGATTATTTTTCAGTAATACGTGGGTTGGGCCGAACTTTTTCGGGGAAAATACTGGCGCTCACTGCAACCTGACAGCTGCACAGTGCTGAAGGTTTGTACCTGCTTTAATCGTCGGCACAACGTATCAACATGTGCAATTAAATACTTTATTGCTAATTACTTCACAAAACCATCCATCCACAGACTTATCTATTCATCTTATAACCAGATAAATCTTCTCTCCTATTTTAACCAGATGGGACAGGCGATGCTTTTTATCCCAGCATTGGTGTCTGTAGCCTCAGACACATGGAAATGTCTCTCCAGAAAGGTGGAGCTCAACTGGGGTTAACACACATAAGGTTTGCTACAATGAATTCAAAGTCTGAATAACACCCCCATGTCCTGTGCTGTAAAAATTAAAGTTCCAGCTTCCAGCGCAGTTTTTTTCTCACACTGTACTTCTCTCACCATCAATCAAGCACTAACAAATCCTACCCAGGGCTAGCAACTGCAGAAACACCAGTGAAGGCTGGGAACAGGGCTGGGCTGTTTTAAAACTTGTGTTACTCACTCTGCTAGTTCCCTAAAACAAAACATCCCACATGCAAGAATTCATAATGGCTAATTCAAAAAAATATTATTTCCATACAAGCCACTCCATAGCTCAGGGTTTCAGTTTACAGATTGTCATGAGCATTTTGAGGCAGCTAAGCCTCAGCATCTTGTCTCACAAGAGGTGCTTTGGGAGCAGAGCACAGTAGCCTTCCTTCTCCTGGCCAATACCAAGACCCTCATGATTTAACACACAGCTCGTAGATCAACTGCAGCCCCACACTCACAACAGTTTTAGGACAGAACATGAGCTGTTTGAAGGGCTGTACTTAAACAGGACTGAAACCAGACAACCAAAACTCCACAGACATGCCAGCTCTCCGGGGCTCTCACCTTGCCCAGGCTACATTTGAAAATGGAATGTCATCTGCCTCTTCTCAGGTTAAACACCAACCAGGTTCAGCAGCCTCTTTGCAAAGGCCTTCCTTTGTGAACAGACATTTTCTGTTATGAGTTTGAAACAAAACACAATGATTATCTAACAAGCATGAACCTGCATCCACAACACATGTGCCAGCACAAAGATAAAAGCCAACTCTTACTGGTTGATTTTGAAGAATCAATGTCAACCATTCAATCGATTTTCTTTTCCGTTCAGCACTCAAATCCAGACTTCATCTGTGTCTGCTACAGCCCAGTGGACTCTTTAAACACTCCACAAGGCAGAAACATCTCCAAATAAAAGTCCTACACGCTCTGGTGTCCAAAGAAGCGCTTCACACCGACACCGAGATCCACCCCAGCTCTCCTCCAAGGGGAAAGCAGCCAAACCCCAGGCTGCACCACAGCTTCTCATTTCCCACTTTGACTAATCAATACATGAATAAATCTACTGGCACTTCCATGATATTTTAACTGTGCAAACAATATTTTTTTTTGTTGCTGTAAAGCTGCACATTTGTCCTGAGGCATCTGCTGTTTGTATTTCTGCTGTGACAGTCAAGTGCCATCAATGAAAACTCACAGTCTATTAAAAAATTTAGAGGAGAAAAAAATCACCTCTGACCATACTTAGAGCTTCTTTTTGAACTCTGGTGCCATGCTGAAGACAAAGGATAACAAGCAAAACATTAATGACTTTGATTCCGATTTTTGCAGATATTCACAGAATCACAGAATGGCCTGGGCTAGAAGGGACCTTAAAGATCATCT
Source organism: Empidonax traillii (assembly GCF_003031625.1). Classification (NCBI taxonomy): domain Eukaryota; kingdom Metazoa; phylum Chordata; class Aves; order Passeriformes; family Tyrannidae; genus Empidonax; species Empidonax traillii. Next base: position 72,609 of record NW_020955655.1, read on the forward strand.
AGTTCCAACCCCCAAGTTCATCAGGTATAGTTTCAAAAAGCTATTTCCCTTTCCATGTGGGCATGGCTGCACATTCATCAAAAGAAATTTGAGGCATACAATGATAAAAAGTAATCCAACATTAATTTCTTAGCTGCACTTGACAGTGCCATCAGTCTTAGTAAGCCAGTACGCTCTGCTGAAACATATTTGCAATTTCTGACCAACAGATAGGTAGGGATAGTTCAAGATTTTTCTTATCTGACCCCAAATTTGGAGTAAGTTCCTCTTCTACCAATGTTCTGACAACTCCATTCAATTAAATGTCTCTGACTTTTAACAAGATTTAAGAAACAGGCTGATACTGAGCATTTCAGTGAGATGGCTCTTTTACTGCCATCATTGCACTTTAGTGCCTAAAACTGCTTGAAGTATTTCTTTCAAATAAACCCCAGAACTCTTCTTGTTTTAACAATCACCTTCGAAACCTGAATGAACACTCCAGCAGGCTGAGGGTCTGAGTCAGAAGGCAGCCTGCACCAAAGCTGAGGAGAGAAGAAATTGTTGGTATTCATCTCAAGGGAACATTCATTCCAGCTGATATTTCAAATGTCAAACTGGCATTAACTGCATCAAGCACTGATCAAAATACACAAGACAAGAGATTGCTGAGAAAATCATCACAAGCATCTAAATTGGTTGTCATCACTAGGAGGAGTCTGAGAAGGTACAAGCCTTCAGCATCTCCCTTTGTACCCTCCTGCTGAGGCTTCGTATTTTTGATTGCCCTGATATAAAAGACGAAGTATCTCTCAATAAATTAGAGAAAAAAGGTAGCTTGGAAATTGCACTTGCTCCACAGCCCGTGGCACGTGACCACTCATTAATTTAGGACACGGGGGGAATTGCTGGCTGGCTCTGTGCGCACGCAGCTTTCAGCAACAACTTTGCAGCTGATTTGCAAGCGATGTGCTGAACCTTACAGGAAGTTTATAGAGTACATGAATTCTTTATAAGATAGAAACCGCTGTCCTTTAGTCTCTCTTATAACTCATGATTTCACCAAAATCTAATTTAAGGACTTTTTAAAGAGGAAGCTGACGCAATATTAAAAATCAATGATGATTAAACAAAGAAAATTCTTAGCTAAACTGTGGTAAGTGATTCTGTTGGGCAAAAGGATGGACCAGGCAACTTCTCACCACCTCTTTCAGCCCATTTCTGGTGCTTTCAAGAACACCGATGAAGTTTTAATGGAAGGAACAAAACACCACCCCAGCATCCTGTGAAAATGAAGGCAGCTCTTCGTGTCCTGGCAAGCAGGTGCTCAGGAGCCTGGATGCAGCAACTGAAGACACTGTTGCCTCTTTGTGTTGCTCCTCTCTGGGAAATCACAGCTCCTTTGACAGGGATTGCAGAAGGCAACGTGGTGCCCCCGGTGCATTAACACAGTCCCCCAGTGACAGCTCATGCTAACGTGCCACACAGTAAGTGTGATTAACTGATGTCCTGACACATTCCCTCCTGCCACGCTGTCACAGGGGCAGGAACATCACGGTCAGGCAGGGATGCTGGAATGCACTGCGGGAAGATTGTCCAGAGGACATTCGTCAGATCCTTTGTAACCAGGAGGCTGCATGTTTCAGCTTCTCCTCCTAATTATTAAAACCTTATTCTGGCGGAAAGAATAGGTCTAAAGGCAACAAAATACTAAATTCCAGCAGAACTGTCCCTTAAATAAAGCCATGTGATATAAAAAATATTAACGACACATAAACCTAAAAAGTGAGAAAAATTGGTACCAATGGGAAACTCTAAGCTCCAAGGTTTTTAGAATCATACAGTACCCTGAGATGGAAGGGACCCACAAGGATCATCGAGTCTTAGGTTCTCTAAAACAATTATTAATTTTAATTTTGCCTCACATGTCACAAAAAGCCCCCATCCTATATGCTAATGTCAGCAACGTATAAGCATCAAGATTATAATTTTTATTAAATTAAAGAACCATTTTCCACATTGGAAAAAAACTCTGCACGGCTGAATCCCTCCCCTCTTTCGCAGAGCTTTGGATTTTTGAAACACCAAGCCTTGCCAGACCAAAACTAATTCTGAAAGCGTCACAGCAGCACGTGAGGCTTTTCGCTCTGCAAAATATTGATATGCTGCCTATACAGCAGCTATCTGTAAGTGTTGATATCTGTCAGATTGATGTCCAGAAGTACTCACTTATGAAGTGGAAACGCAGCAAGCAAACCACAGCTCCAGCCCCGCTTCCAAGCGAGGGAGAAGCACCTTTTTGCCCCAGCGTGTGAATTTATCAGCAGAACAGCCCAGTCCTGCACAGATTGGGCCCAAATGCCCCTCACCAGCCCCTCTCGAGAGCTGGAGCCTTTCAACACTCGGCCTCTGAAGAACCATAAAGTCTAAAATGTTATTTTCAGCACATGTATTCGGTGGTGAGCACATATTGTGAAGGCAGCTCTTCCTGTTCACACTCCAGTATTTCATATTTCCAACTTCCTGTGCAACTATTCACACTTCCTAATAACAGCTGGCAATGGACTTGGATTCAGTGAAGTTCACCCAGACTTAAAAAATAGCAATAATGATAAGCTGACTTTGCAGGTAATGATGCAGTAGACACTGGTAAGCCTTAGGTTTAGAAGTACTGACTTATTCTGTGCTTTCCTAAAGGTATTACCTTATATTATACATAATACAATAATAATATATTATATATATTCTGTGTTTTCTCCTAAAGGCATTACCAAATCTGAAACCTAGAAGCAGACAGATTTCTTTTTGATGTTTTTGTTTTCTGGGTTGGTTGTTTGTTTTTTGTTTTGTTTAATTTTTGTTGTTTTTTTGTTTTGTTTTGTTTTTAATTTAAACAAATGGACTAGTTTCTATTTTTGCATAAGTCCACATCAGCTTATTGATCTAAGGGTTATCACCAGCAAAACCGAAGCAGAATCAGGGCAACAGTTTGTTATTTTAAGAGTTCTGGCAGTTTGAAAAGAGCACAAAAGGTTTCTAAAAACAATTCTAAAAGCCTCAACCCATCCATGAGGTTATGAGGACCACCCAATTCTGCACAGACTGTGCATACAAACGCTACAGGCCCTGGAAGTGCGAGCAGGAACTCTGAGAACTTGTTAGCTACACATCTGGTTTTTGGTTTTCTTTCACAGACACTCAGTCTGCACACTTGAGATCAGACACCCTGCATTTGCCCTGCCAGTGGTGAGACACTGACCACTGCTAAGAAGATGAGGATTACTCTGGGCTGCTACAGATGCTCTGAGGTGTGTTTTCGTGTGCCATTGGTTTGGAGTAAGAATTTAAACGAAAGGTTTTGAGATAAGTAAGACTGTGAGCGCAAGCTCTTCACTGGAATCCAAGCACACCTATGATCTGGCTATTTTTATTTCTTCTTCACTCTTATTTCTATCACTGCCTTAACCTGAGTTCCTGTTTAAGGCTGAGAAAGCACCAGGCAAGGCACGACACAGACATAAGAGCGTCTTTGGTTTCAGCTATAACCAAAACATCGCAGCAGCCCGATTTTCATCCCCATTTACAACATCCTTCACTCGAGTGCTCTGGTCCTTGCACCTCTACATGGCACTGAAATAGCTGCAGGACAAAGCTTGGGTGAGCACAAGCCAGCAGTCACTGCATGACAGCCCAACCAGCCATGTGGATGCAGCTCCAGCACGACTTACAGGATACTAATCCTTCAGGAATTTCCCACAATCCCTCCCCTTGTGCAAAAGGAAGGACAAGTTTTTTGCCTTTTATGCCACAAAGGCACAATCACAGTGCAAAGGAGGACAGGATGTGCTCCCAGGCATCTCGTCCAGAACCCAGGCGAGGGTACAGCTGGTGGCGATGTGGAATCCCAAAGTTCACTTCCAGGATGGCTGCTCGTATTTAAGACACTCAGGAGAACTGTCTTGAGTAGGAATGACCCGGGCTGTGCCCAATAAATCTGTGTCTCAAAGTTTATCACCTAAATCGGGACATTTTCAGCCCCGCTGCTGAGCGTGTGTGCTCTGAACGGACTCGACTGAAGGGAGTCTTTGTGTTTTTTATTAAATGGGTTAATTTATCTCCACCCGAACGTTTGCTTTCCTGCAGAGTTATTAAACTGTCTGACTTTCAGGTGAATGCACAGTGAACAAAGGACTGCTCCACTTTCACTTATCTAAATTCTGCCAGATCAATAAACACCCAAACAGTGGAAACAATCTTTACAATTCACAATTAAGGCATCCAGTCTGACTGAAACCAACCGAGGCAGCAGCGAAGAACGGACAGACTGTACCAAAATAAAACGACACCGGAGCACCCCGTATCTACAACTCCACTGACTGATCACTTGCTTTCAGTTTCTTTGAACTCAGCCTCTCACCCACATTTGTAGACACACATTAAAGACAAGAGATACCTGCAGAAATAACGTGCCAGTCAGAGCCGGGAAACGGTGCAGAGCCAACCCTCAGCTGAGGTTTGACAGAGCCTACCCAAACCAAATCCACTTCTCACCGCCGTCCAAGCCCTGCAGAGCACATCAAAGCCTCCAGGTACCCCAGGAACGAGCCTGTCTCACCCCGCTGTTCCCAGGAAAACACTGGCCTCATCCTGCCATGGGAGCTGCGGGATCACAAGCAGCAGCCCCGTGAACAGACGCCTAATCCAGCAACCCAGAGAGAACACAACAGCAGCCCTGGGGTGTTTCGTTACTCACCCGGGTTCTCCACACAGAATACCAGATCCCCAGATGAGAAACACACCATCCATAATTAAATAGCAAAGTTTGGCATATACCAGGGACTCGTCTCCAGGACTATCCAGTTGCACGCTACAACTGCCACCAAAGGGCACAAATCGTGGAAGTTCGGGCTCTTCTTCCGCTAACAAACAGTGCCAAAGGTGTGAGAGAGCATCACCAGCTCTATTTTCGCCCCACACTTCCCTTTGCTGCACGTCCAAACTAACACAAAGGCTCCCTGACAGAAGAACTGCAGTCCAAAGTAACTAAAATCTCATGCAAGTAACACCAAGAGTTTAGAAATCGACACTAACAGAGAAATTGGAGCATTTCCTCACGTATACAACCGAAAACTTTCCGAGAGATCCCCAGCACCAGATTGCCTGTCCCCAGGGAACAGCAAAGTATGCAGATAATTAAGCTTACTCGAGTTTACAACTTGTAACCTTCATGTCATTTTATGGAAACAAACTGTATTTAAGGAAGGGGAAAAAAAAAAAAAAGGGAAGAAAATATTTACGTTTTGACAACATACAACTTGTTCACATGAACGACCACCAAATAAGTTCCCATATGTTATCAGAGGGAGGTTTACAGTATGATGTGACCCAGTGCACAAATCCAAGGCTTCCAAAGGATGGCTCACGTCCCGCTGTCAGCACTCGGCAGCCCCAAACCCATCCTTCACTTATGGTTATTCAGCTCCTCTGCAACTGTTTTCACTGAAGTATTTTTAGCATCCATCTGAAAAACACAAGTTTTGCCCCCTGGAAATAAGCTAATTGCACCACCAGCTTTGCTGCACGCTGTCCCATTTCCCTCCTCTGCCCCAATCTCCTCCCTTTTCTAGAACTCTTTCTTCCTCTGTTTTTCCTAATCCTCGATATCCTTGTTTCTGTGGTCATGCTCAGCCAGGTGATCACCTTCATCTTCCTGCACCCAGCGTGTTACACTCTCTAACTCACCTCCCTGTTTTCCCTCTCACTTTTGATTGATTCTTTCTCCATCACTGGTGTCACTCCACCTCCACAGCCAGCTCCTGTTCCCTCTTTTACCTCCACAGCAACATTCCCAGCAGGCTCCTCCATGCCC
>NW_020955655.1:78858-80685 GCF_003031625.1 Empidonax traillii
AGGTGATCACCTTCATCTTCCTGCACCCAGCGTGTTACACTCTCTAACTCACCTCCCTGTTTTCCCTCTCACTTTTGATTGATTCTTTCTCCATCACTGGTGTCACTCCACCTCCACAGCCAGCTCCTGTTCCCTCTTTTACCTCCACAGCAACATTCCCAGCAGGCTCCTCCATGCCCATTTCTCCTACAAAGCTGTCAAACTCGCAGATCCCACCAGAGACAACATAACCTACGAGGCTGTGACTTGCCACCTCCCTAAGATCACAACAGGACCTTCACAACAGAGATAAAGCCCAGGAGCCCTCATTCTGACATAACCCGGAATTCCAAACGACCTGAAGGAAAGGGATGGCAAACAACCTGTGATCCCGGCATACAGGTTGTAGGGATCAGTGCCGACGAATTTCTGGAAGCCCTTTTTATCCTGTATATCCCAGCGTGGAGGCAGGGAAGAAGTCCATCACCAACTTTGTGAATATGGGAATTAAAAGCTAACAAAATACACGTCTCACTTTGGGTGGGGGCATCGACACAAGCCAGAGATACGGGTATTTGCAGGACAATTTTTGGACAACACCCTAAAATGATAAGAGCAAACAGCTCAACACACATATTTTGTTCAAGAGGAACAGTCCCAAAATTTTCTTCTTTTAAGGGCAGGGAACACCTGACCTATTTCCATCCATACACGTCCATCACCAGCCCATGTCACAAAAACACCGCTCGCTCCCAATATGCCCCGTTATCCCTACTGCACAAGGAGAAGGGAATATCATCACCACAACTTCCAACCCGAACAACTTATCACACACTGGCCAACTCCACACAGCTCCGAGGGGTTGTACACCCTTGGGACAACACAATGAAATGCTGTTCTTTGGTTAGAGAAGACACATTCCAGCAATAATGGGAATACTGAGGGAATATCCCCAGAGATGGAGGTGACACACACACACACAGTGGGATCACACCCGAGCAGTGCAAGGAGAGGTGGGAATGGGGGAAACACTCCTTGTGATTTCGGTGTAACACTTCCAGTGGGGATATTCCCCACGTGTGCAATGCCCAAAGACACCTGCCCTGAGAGGGACCCGCTCCAGCCCTCCCTCACCGACCACCAGGGACCTCTGGTCACCTCACACCTGCCTCCACAGGAGCCCCCAGGACCCCTCAGGGGGTGGAGGATGGAGGTGACAGCTCTGGTGACAGTTCACCAGGAAGCACCCCCACCCGGAGAGGCAGCGAGAGCCAAGGGTGTGGGGGTGACACCCGAGGGTCCCCTCACACCCCAGGGGAGTGACCCCCATCCCAGATGGGGGTGTCACTCAAGGGCCTGAGGGTGACAGCGGAGAGTCCAGGGGTGCTCTCACACCGGGAAGAGGGACCCCCACCCTCGGACAGAGGTGACAGCCGAGGGTCCGGGGGATCCTCTCGCACCGGGAGGAAGGATCCCCACCCCCGCACAGGGGTGACACCCGAGGCTCCAGGGGTCCCATCACCGTCCGGCGAGGGTGACAGCTGAGGGTCCAGCGCCCCCCTCACATCCTCGGGGACGGACCCCCAGCCCCGCACAGGGGGTGTCACCGGGGGGTCCCCTCGCCCCCCGGGGGAGGCGCGGCCGCCCCGGTGCATCACGGGGGAGGTGTGTGAGGACGGCGGCGGCGGTGGGGGGGGGGTTGTCGCTCATCCCCCGCCCCTCCCTCTCTCCCTCCCCCGTCCTCCCCCCCCCTCACACCCCCTCCCCTCCCCCGGCCCGCGCCGGCCGTGGCCGGTTCCAGCCGGTGCCCCGCGCGCCCCCCCCCCCCCCCCCCCCCCCCCCCCCCCC